>NC_134484.1:405385293-405685293 GCF_040206685.1 Ascaphus truei | reverse complement strand
TCCGGGCATTATTGAAAACCCTGCTCTCTGATTGGTTAAAATTCCTGGCATTATCCAATCGGTAATGTCCGGAATTTTAGCAGCTTGCAAAGTGCAGTTTTCAATGTGTTTATTTCCAGCCAATCAGCTTTCAGAAGAGCTGAGACAGGGCAGGGGATTGGTTAGAATGAAGTAACAGCTCTGAGACAGGGCAGGGGATTGGTCAGGAAGTATCAGCCACGGGTTGACTCCTCCCCCTCCCGAGCTGACTGAGATTTTCTGAGCAGATTCAGTTGAATTGGTGGGGAGTCTGCAAAGAAGTAAGTGGCTGTCTGCAGTTTCTTTGTGGCTGCAGTTTGTGTGTCAGAAGCAGTGTGTGTGTGCTGTGCTGTTGTGTTGTATATCTGTGTAGAGGTGCTGTGTGTGTGTGTGTTTGTATAGAGCTCCAGTGTGTGTGTATCAGTGTTCAGCAGCAGTGTTTATGGGTGTAGCATGTGTGTGTAGCAGCAGTTTGTGTGTGTGTGTAGAGGTGCAGTGTTGTGTGTGTGGGGGGTGTGTGTGTAGACCTGCTTTGGTGTGCTGTGTTGTGTGTAGAGGTGTGTGTGTGGGGGGGGGGGGGGGGGTAGAGTGCAAAGTTTAGTAAGTGGCTGCATTTTTTATTGTGGCTGCAGTGTGTGTGTTTGTGTGTGTTGTGCTGTTGTATGTGTCGCAGCAGTTTGTGTGTGTGTAGAGCTGATGTGTGTGTGTGTGTGTGTGTGTGTGTACAGAGCTACTGTGTGTGTGTGTCAGTGTCATCAGCAGTGTTTATGGGTGTAGCATGTGTGTGTAGCAGCAGAGTTTGTGTGTGTAGAGCTGCTGTGTTGTGTGTGTAGAGCTGCTGTGTTGTGTGTGTAGAGCTGCTGTGTTGTGTGTGTGTGTGTAGAGCTGCTGTGTTGTGCGTATAGAGGTGCTGTGTTGTGAGTGTAGAGGAGGGGCTGTGTTGTGTGTCTAGAGCTCCAGTGAGTGTGTGTGTGTGTGTATGTGGTGTGCTTGTGTGTGTAGAGGTGCTGTGTTGTGTGTGGTGTGCTGTTGTGTGTTTGTGTTGAGCTGCTGGGTGTGTGTACACAGAGGGGGCGGCAGTGTGCGGATATAGATATCTGCAGTGTAAGCGTATATAGAGGTGGTTTCTTGTATTTACCATTTTATTTTAATAAAAAATCTATTTAACTATACAAAAGTGTCTATTATTTATGAAATAAGCCTACATTTAGCCTATAATAGTAATAATCCCCTCAGAACAGGGCATTACTGGCCAATAATGCCCTGGCTGGGTTAAAGTCCCACGGCTTCGCCTCGGGCCTTCAACTCTTCCAGCCAGGACATTATTGGCCAGTAATGCCCTGTTCTGAGGGGATTATTACTTAAACAAATCGCATAAGATGACTATACTCAAATACAATATTTATATAATACAAATTAAATAATCCTCCCAGTCTCAAACGGAGGACAAAACACACCAGGAGTACAGAACACACCCAAAACACTATCTGATGCTGTGACTGTACCCTCTATTGAAATCCTGATATAAATTACATATATGGTATGTATAACAGAGCCTCAGCTGCAGGCGCCCAAACTACACACTAATATTAATTATGCACCCACTAATTGACCAATAGGTCATTAATCCTGGATAAAACAATCCTTACAGTATAACAGAAAAGGTCCAGTCCAATAAATCCAAAGGGTGCTGCGCTCTTGATCCAGGATGCAAACCCAGCAATCCAATAACAAACTAAGATAAAGAGAAAAGAACAGAAAGCGCACACCTCATGGTGCAATAAAGTTTTTACTCAACATAAGAAAAATAATCAAAATACACTCACAAACATCCGATTATAATGGGCAATGGTTTAGAAGTTGTGCTTGGGATGTGCAGCGTCCTTCCTCTGTAGGGATACTTCGCCCGTTGGATCAGCACGTCCGCCACTCACTGACGCCTAGACAGTATCTTAAGTCTTCTTCCGCACCACGTGACCCTTCACTGATGCGTCACCACGTGACTCATTTGCTCCGTCTCTGCATCGCAACAACCCGGTGGTTCAAGGATGATGTAATCTCTGCATGGATTACATCCGGTGGAGTGCAGTGCGGGCCATTGCGGAGGAGAAGGAAGGGATCGCATTACACAGTATTACTTCATGTATTTTGATTATTTTTCTTGTTGAGTAAAAACTTTATTGCACCATGAGGTGTGCGCTTTCTGTTCTTTTCTCTTTATTGAAGTGATTTATTGTATTAACTAGCTGATATACCCGGCGTTGCCAGTGATGTAATGTTCTGCCTCCCCCATCCTCCCTCTCAACTCCCTTCCCCCCCTCTTCACAGCTGTTCAGGCTCCCCCCCCCTTCTCTCCTGACTCCCTCCCCCCCCCTCTCTCCTGACTCCCTCTCGCACCCCTCCCCTCTCTTCTGACTCCCTCTCCCCCCCCTCTCTTCTGACTCCCTCTCCCCCCTCTCTCCTGACTCCCTCTCTCCCCTCCCTCTCTCCCCCCCCTCTCTCCTGACTCTCTCCCCCACCCTCTCTCCTGACTAACTACCCCCACCCTCTCTCCTGACTGAATACCACCCACTGCCTGTCCGCTGTGCGCCGCCATCGCCATCTTGCAGCTGCAGGAGGAAGGGGGTCCTTCCGGAGGCTTCCTGCCCACTTCCTGTCCCCCCACCAGGGAGGGAGGGAAGTGAGCGTTGGCGGCTGGGGCAGGAGGGCCGCGCCGCGCTTCCCCTCCTTCCGGGAGCTGGGGGAGGGAGAGGGAGAGGGAGAGGGGGAGAGAGAGAGAGTTGTGTGAAGTCATAGAGCCGGGTGACGTCATAGAGCCACCAATCTGATTGGCCAGAGGCTGAGGACCAATCAGATTCACCGCAGCTAGTACCAACCTTTCGTTTTTATATATTAAGATTTAGAATTGAATTTATGAACTTCTAAAATACTTTCATTTGACAAAATATAATTGAAAAATAGCCATGGAAACATCTGATCTCCAAATGAGGTCAGTTTATGATACGATTTTAGACTATAAAGAAGCCCTGTAGCCGTTAGCGAAAGAGTAGCATAAAAGGGCAATTGAGTTGTAGTTAAGCCAAATAATTGTTGCCCATATTTACTAAGCAGTACTATTTCATAAGACACCTAATGGCTTATTCTCTTTAATGGTCTTTAAGCACTTTTCTGGCACCTGTAGTTGACTTCTGTAAATACAGTATGGTAGCTATGGGTGATAATGTTTATGTTAGAGTTGTAGGTGAAGAGAGGAGCATTGGGTTCAGTCAGGGGCAGAGTGGGTGCGGGAGGGGGAAGGAGTTCAATGAGGAGAAGGTGTGAGGAAATTTGATTGGGGAAAGCAATATATATTTTTTCCTATTTATAGCATTGGCAATGTAAACAGCAGGCTGATTTGAAAACATACTTTGGTCTCCCTAGCTGCTTTAACTGTACCTTAAAGGAACCTTTGAACATCCTTTATTGATAAAGTCAGGATATTCAGGCTAAAGAGGCAACTGGCTTCTAAAGGTTTGGGCTAAACGGTCTGCTGTAACTTTGCATTCAGTAATATGTAAGTTAATAAAGGTAAATACATACAATGAAGTAAATACATCAGTATGTCAGCATATTTAACATAATAGGTGTGTAACCCCTCCTTTCCCGGCTCCTAAGGAGTTTTACTATGAGGTAGTGTAGGTGTGGTAACACAGACTCTCTTTATCTTCTCAGGGTGCTCGCATTCGGCTGGCTGGTAGTGTAAGCTCTCAGGGTGATAAGAAAAGGGCGCCAGGAACTTTGTGATACAAACAGGACAGCTTTTTCACAGGACTGGCTTTCACACTTACAGTTATTTTCCCTGGAGTCCAGACAGCTCTACAGGGAGGTACACACAGCTTATATCACTTCATCTTGCACATTGTCAAGGGGACATGCATTTCCATAACCTCAATGGATTTGGAGTTATTTGCAGGCACTTTTATAGACATCAGCTTAGTGGTGTAGTTCCATCAGGGTTCCCATCTACCCTCCATCTTTACAATGTCCTAGCCATCTTCCTCAGTAACCTGGTGTGCTTACCTACTTCAAAGTTGACATTGGAACAACCTTGATGGTGACCGTTCTGGAGAACGCTGGTTTAGGGATCTCACTCTGTGAACCTCCTCATGCACACACTCCCTCAGTGGACTGTTATGGCACTGCCATTAGATATTAAGTGGCCTTATCTGATTAGGGACATTGTGAAAACAATAAAGGTGATCTCACACTTTCTAGACTAGGACTACATGCAGACAGTTGAGAGCCCTTCCTGTTTTTCCTGGAGTCCTCCTGGTGGTGTTGGGGCACTCCTGTGGTCCTACTGGGGTCTACGGACCAACCCCCTATACTCCCATCTTTATACTACCTAGCGACCTCACAGGTCACCATAACTACTAGGCTCCTCACCACATCACCCCACCCCATGTGACAGGGTGAGCTCCTTCTAGAATGGGGGCGGGGCTTAGCTTTCAGTTAAACTGTTAGCAACAATATTTGAAAGGTCACCATTTAGCAACATCCCAGCACAACTTAACCCCTTGTGTAACAAACTAGTAACCAAGCATGGGGGTTACAGGTGTATTAAGACTCTACCATATATATGCATTACATTATTACTGTATGATTATTAGAGATGGGCGATTTTTTTTTTTTTGCAAATTTGGGTCCACAGCGGATAGGCTGGTTCCTTTGGTCCATGGATTTCAGCGACTCAATCTCAAAATGGACGATAAGCGTTTTGCGTTTTTTTTCATTATTATTACCAATACACTCTGCGGATTCTGCAATCTGTGGAAGAATTTGTAGAATCTAATCCGTGGATTCAGCAATCCGTTGGTGGATTCTTAAGAACCACTTGTTGAGGTACCTGATGAGTACTCCAGTACTCTGTGCGGCCAATTTAGAAATGATGATCCGTCAGATCCAGCGACGTGGCCCTCTGCGATGGTGTCCACCGTTGGGTGGACTCTGGTAGGAGGGTCTCACTTTTTAGAATCTTTGATAGCACCGCAGTGTTCTGGTCCCAGAACAAAGACCGCTGTAACTGCACGGCGTCTTCACTGTGTCCCTGACACTACAGTAAAATGGAGAAGCGTCCCATCTAAGGGGCTTTCCCAGCAGCAGTCAAAAGCTACATGTGCGTGGGGCCTATCTGGGACCTTGGGGGATTTTCTGGCCTAGTCTGAGTGCCACTGACACTCAGACCCTCCCTTCCCCTTGTCTTCCCTGGCTCCAACCAACAGTCTCCTTAACTGTCAAAATCCCACTCTCAGAATCTCTCAGTCCTATTGGTTGCCTGGCAATATGTGGACTGCCGCCCCTGAGGCTGTTGGAACTTGCAGTTCCCTTGCTGCTATACTCCTATGGAAAAGTAAGGGGACAAACGGGACCAGGGGGACCCAGGCTATATTTTTATGTACTGGACACCTAACAAGCTCCTATTAAACCCCCAAAATACCCACAACATATATATAAGCATATGAGTGTCAGAGGAGTGCTACTGAGCATGGCAATATGCATTAAAACCAGAGACATAACATAAAACACAGACAAAGCTCAGTTTTTAGCACATCTAGTGAGACTCATACACGGTACAGTGCCTAAATATATATGGATAAATATCTAATAAGTAAATGGTCTTTTAGTTTGACATTTTGTCAAACTAAAAGACCATTTATTTATTAGATATTTATCCATATATATTTAGGCACTGTACCATGTATGAGTCTCACTAGATGTGCTAAAAACTGAGCTTTGTCTATATTTTTATGTAACAATGTTTCCCCCACCCTATGGGAGATTGCCCTGTTACCAGGTGTATGGTGCATGCTACCTGTAGGCTCACAAGAGGCTAAGGTGTCCACCGATATTTGTTGGGACTGCAGGACAGATATCTGGGGTACATACCCGATATTTACTCCATGGTATCTGCTGTAGGCTCCAGATGTATGAAGGTAATCTCCCACAGAAGAACAGACTCCTCTCCCCAGGGAAAGATTACACGGCAGGAAGTAAATATAACAGCGCAGTCACTTGGCAACTCTGCCCAATGCGGTCACAGCTCTGATATCAAACTTCAGATGGTCCCTGGACTTTCACTACAGGTCAAGGGCCCCTGCAGCAGTCCTAGCTCTTCCCTGATCCTCCAACAGAACCAGGGGTATAGGTCATCACTTACTCCCCCTGGGTGTGGCTACTATTCTACTCTGTACTGACTTATCAGAATATATATATATATATATATATATATATATATATATATATATATATATATATATATATATATTGACAGATTGAGGGGGGATATTACTTATTTAAGGGACTCTGTGGGAGTGAAAAGTGAGTCACCTAGGTAGCTGTCTATTAATCCTTGTCACAGATGTGCCGTTCATGACACAAGCCCATGAGCGTGCCATCTACTTCATCTGTATCCTACATGATGTCGCTCAATGTTTCCCCCCACCCTCCACCCTGGTTTGTGAGACATGATATCATCTAATTCAGGGGTTCTCAATCTTTCCCCGCTACAACCCCCTGCCTGCGCCCCCCCCCCTCCCTTACTTTGTCTGTGGCTCTCCGTCGTCAAATGACATCACATTGCCATGGCAAAATTACATTGCGTGGCCATATCGACGCGTTGCTGAAGACAAGGTAGGGATAGTTGCAGAGGCATCAGGCGATTCCCTAGCAATTAATTTAAAGGTCTTGGGGAAGAGCGTGGGGCCTCTGCAACCCGCCGCACCCCACCGGAAAATCTTGCGCCCCCCAGTTTGCGCACCCCTAATCTAATTGATGGGCTCGAGGATAGCTCAGGAGCTAGTTATTATTTGTTTTACTGTTCAATTACAGATGCCTGTTTTTTTTGGTGGAGTGTGAAGCCTGTTGTAGGACAGGCACTTGGCAATGTTTTGGAAGCTGTACTGTAAGTGTATGATTGCTGAAGCCACAGCAAAAATACAGAATCAGGCTGCACTTATACTTACGGCGATGGTGACCTTGAAGTCCGTTGCGGGTGCCCATAGTGGGTGCGACCACGACGGTGCTGCGTGGTGACCTGTAGCTTTGAAGACGAGTGATTTTGTCTTGGAGAGCGACGTCAGTGCGACATCGGCGTCACGTGAGCGGTTCAGCCAATGAGGGCGAACCGCTCACAAACAAGCCTCCGCCATGCACCCTGTTGCCTCCCAAGGTCTCCTCAACCAAAGTGCTACTATCGCTATAGCGACGGCGACATGTGAAGTCACGCGGTTGTGCGTCACTATACGCGTAGCCTTTAGTGCTTCAGCTGAGCTCCTGGCTTCTAATATACTGACATATGGGGATCAATTCTTGTTCAGTTATGGTACAGTAGCAATGAAGTACAGAAAAAAATTACTTTGGGTGTCATTTTCTGTAGTTATGTGTCCGTGGAATGGTGCAAATGGACATTGATTTTTCTTTAGTGGAGGACAAGCCCAATTGACTGCTGGCGAAAGGAGCTTTGCCAGAGGGTTGCACTGGAGAATGGTTCAGTAGGGGAGGCTCTCCTCTGCCCGGTAGACTGGGAGAGGTGCTGCTGCCCATGCTTGGTGACAAGGTCTGGCAGTGTCCTCTTATAGTGGTAGAAGGTGCACTAACACTTAATTGTGAACAGCAGGGTATGGTGGGGTCCTCCCACACAGGGAGAGGACTTGCTAAAGCCCACGCTTGCTGCTGGAGTTTGATGCTGTCCTCTCTCAATGGTCTCTGGGTAACTTCCAGGTACGTGTACGTGTGTGTGTGTGTGTGTGTGTGTGTGTGTGTGTGTGTGTGTGTGTGTGTGTGTGTGTGTGTGTGTGTGTGTGTGTGTGTGCATGCGAGCGTGTGCTTGTGCATTTCCTTTGGGGTCGGGGATACTGCTTTAATTTAATAAAATAAACATGATTTAATTTACAACAATGATCTAATTTTCAGAATTTAAAAGAGAAACAGGAGCATAAAACTTTTGCAAGAAGAATCAAACAACTTTTTAAAATTAATGTACATCTCCTATTAATATACTTGTTAATATTTTAAGACTAACTAAAATAAAGCCTCTTAGGTCCTGACAGCACTTGACATCTGTTATACAAGTTTAGCAGGGTTTACTTACAAAGCGTACTTTCAAGCTCATCACCCATAAAATGGCAACATACTGTAATCTGAAATTGCTTCTGTATTTTGCAAATCACAGTACAACATTACTAGAGTGCTTGGCTTGTGACATGAAATACATTAAAGATGCATCTACATCCTAATATGGTAATGAAAACGATTACCGCACCATGTGTTTCTAACCCACAAGATTTCCTGCACATTTTTCTTAGCACGCAGAAAATTGCTTCCAAACTGGAAAACAACAGTTTGAAATGTGGGGCAACATTGATTTTGTTGCTACAATGTTTTTGATAGCAATCATTCTAACATGAAAATGTTCTGTTCTTTTTTTGTCTTTAAGAAGCAATAGCAGACTTGTTTTAGCTGAGTTTGTTTATCCTCCTATTTCTATAGTGTATATACTATGCTATGATTACTACCTTTTCCTCTGACTTTGCAATCAAAACAGTGAAAAGTAGCAAAAAGTAACAAGAGTTGAATGTCTTGCGCACACGTGCCTTACTAATCCTACTAATTAAGTTAGTTCCTGGGTGAAAGGGTAAAAAATGCAGTGTAATATTTAAAATAAGTGATTGCATTCTTTACTGAGAAGTATGTTTCGATAACATATTAGGACAAAATCCCAGCTTTGGAGTAATATCTTGTATCGTGTTATTGACTCCCATGAGATCTTTTCAACTTTTTCATTATGTGATAAACTATAACATGGTTATAGTCCTACAGTGATGATCATCTTATTATTATTTATTTATTAAAAAGGTGCATGTTCTGCAGTGCAATTCAATGGGCTTGAAAGACATTAACAAGCAATGTAAACAGATTAGCTTGAATTTATTCTCAACACCATCGCAAGCGAGCACCAGCAGATGGACACTAGTGTTTATTTAGATACTTAGAAGTGATTTGGGGAGTTTTTTCCTTTGAAAGTAGAGTAGGAGTCATGTTATTTCTGATGTAACTATGTCAGCAACACATACTGTAGCTAGTAATTTCCTAACTTTTGATTCTGTGACTAAACAAATCATACTATAGCACAAGTATTTTGCAATTAATTTTCATATTCCCCTCTTTCAGTGATGGCTATAAGGAAAATACAGTAGCTGAAGGATTGCAAACTGGATGTAATTACTTCATTTTAATTCCCTCCAATGTTACACAACTGATATTAGACCTAGCCATACTTTCACCTTTAAAGTTTTACACATCATTTCCATTGTCCCTAGAACTTTATACTCAATTAAAAAGTACATCCTGACATAGATGTTAAAGCAGATGTTATAATATTTCAGTTACTGTACATAAATGTCATGTTACTATATGAGTTTTGATATCACATACTGTATACTTGGAATAATCCATTGTACAAGCTGATGCCATGCATAATCAAATAATTTTCATGGAGCAGCAGGTGGACAAGTGCATAAATGTGAGTTCATACAGAAGAGATTTATTTGTTTTTAAAATTGAAAAACTACAGGTTTTTTTCTTTTTCTTTTTTCATGTGGTTTGCATGTTTTCATTTTGAGTTCAGTTGATCTAAAGAAATATCTAAGAACATTGTCAAGAAGAAGCTGCATGTGGATATAAAATATGGAAATCCCTTAGTTATATATGAAATATAATGTATTTATCGTTAGATCTTGGTGCTGCTTAGGCTGCGTCCCCGCTGGCGCTGGGCGTGCTGTGCGCTCTGCCCTTTTACTTCTTGTACTCTTTATGTTGACGTCCCCGCTCACGCATTGCTCATGCACGGGCACGCACACACCCAAGCTTGGCGCTTGAGAAGACAAAAAAAAGTGAGTTTGAAGCGTGCTCAACATGCCCCCAATGCCCCCACGTGCGCGCTTGCAAAATAGACAGGACACCCAGCGCTCATGCTTATAGATTTGGTGACGTCACCACTCTCAAGCATGAGCGCGGTCAGCGCCAGCGGGGACGCAGCCTTATATAACATCTTTGTTATTTATAGGCCTAAAATAGGGCCTACTCATAATAGGAGGCTTAAGTATGATTGAAAAGGGTAGGATAGTGGTAGGAACGGACGGAGAAGCTAGGAGTCTGAGAGATGTTTTAGGAACGGGCGGTGAGGAGCCGGTGCACAAACCCAGGGATATGAAGTTAGGCCCCCAAAGGAATATTATGTATACCTGAGAGTTTAGTACGGATTCCACACCAATCCCTTTCTAGCCTCTATGGCATGCAATGGATGCCAGCTAAGGTGGAAGCTAGCTAATCATGATGTAAGCTGACACCTGAGAGCCAGCAAGGTAGATAAGGATATTGTTACCAGCAGTAGCTGCCTGTCTCAGATGAGAGCACATGGATAGATGTGCTGCTAGCCAGAAGGATACAGCACACTACTTACTGCAGCCAAAGTAAGATTTCTTTCATTTGTTTGCATGACTTCTTAAAAAGACTCTTACGGTTTGGGTATGGTTTAGCCAACCAGCCTGCCAGATAGGACTGCTGTGTTAGTCAGTTTTCTCCCAACGTGGAGCAGGATTTATTTGCTTAAAGGGACAGTGTACCCGCATGTTATGTTGCTGTGGAGAAATAAAGCCACTGAACGTTTTCATTTATCCTGAAACTACACGTGTGGACTGTTCCCTGACCTCGGCTACAGGCCATCCTCCCACAGGTGGTGTCAGAAGTGGGATGTTGGACGGGCCCTGTATCTGAAGGGCCACACACACACACACAGACGGGGGGAAAAAAATGGAGACAATTTTTTCTCAGTTCCTTGAGCAACAGCTCCAGCTAGCAGAGAAACAAGCTGAGCAACAGGCCCAGCAATCTGAGCGACAGGCCCAGCAAGATGAGCGACAGGCCCAGCAAGATGAGCGACAGGCCCGGCGAGAGGAAAAGCTACTCCAATTGCTAGCCGAAGGCCCAGCCCCAGGCAGACCAGGGATTCCAAATAACCCACTGGTGATGCTGCATAAAATGAAGCCAAACGAAGACCCAGAGGCATTTCTCCTCACTTTTAAAAGGGTAGCCACGGCCCACGGCTGGACAGTTGATCGCTGGGTAACGACTCTGGCTCCACTCCTCATAGGGGAAGATCAGGCAGCCTACCAGGCTCTTCCAGCAGACGAGGCCATGGACTATCAGCAACTAAAGGCTGCTATTCTGGATCGCCTAGGCCTCACTCCAGAGACCTACCGATGGTGGTTCCGGACAGTCAAATATACAAACAGAGACAGACCCCGGGTCGTAGCCCACCGCTTAGTAGACTTATGCACCAGGTGGATACAACCGGAAAAACATGACAAGGAAGAGATCCTTGAACAGTTTGTGCTTGAGCAGTTCATACAGATACTGCCCCCCTCCTCCCGCTCCTGGGTAAAAAGACACGCTGCGCTGCATTTTCCCTGGATTCAGCGGTCCGCTTGGTGGAAAAATTCCTGGGCGACAACACCCAACAGGATAGCTGGGAACGGCCGGTGCAAACACTAGTTGCTTCCGGTGATGCTAGAGGCAGGAGAGCCGACAATCGAGGGGTCTACAACCCACCAGCTCGGGAGATCCAGTCAACCCGATCGGAAGACCCTTTCCCATCTCGGAGGGTTCCTGGTACAAACTCCCGCAGAGACGCCAATCCTGGGTCCGAGGCCACTGGATCACTCAAGGGAGGCTGCCACCCACAGTATTCCCCGAGAACCTGGACTCCTGTCACCCACCCGGTGGAGAGGATAACCCCACCAACCAGAAGGGAGGACCCCATCCAACAGCGGAGAGGTCCAAACACCGAGCCCCGTCGAGAGCTTCCGCTGACGACCGAGGTTGCGGATTCAGGAGATGATGAGATGGACTGTTCATATGGCAGAACCACTGCCACAGCTTGTCTCCGAGGGGACCACAATCCGTGGTTAGTCCCAGCATCTCTGGAGGGGACAAAAGTAAACGCCATGCTGGACTCGGGCTCTGGAAAAACCCTGATCCTAGAGGGCCTAATTCCAAGCAATAGACTATCTTATGACTCTCCTTGGAATATCGAGTGTATCCATGGGGATACAAAGAGATACCCGACGGCGAACGTTCTACTGCGTATCCAGGATCAAGAGGCTAGCCTACTAGCGGGAGTTGCTCCCTGGCTACCTGCTCCTGTTCTACTTGGCCGAGACTGGCCCTACCTCGAAACATTGTTGGCCCCTACTCCTACGGAGCCTACTTCTCTGGTACCGGAGAAGCCCGGAGACTTGTTCCCTTTTTTCCCGTAGACACCATGTCCCAAAGACACGTAAACAGAGACGTGCGGAAAAAGAGGACTGGTTAAGAAAGGCTGGGACTCTTGGTAACATTAGTCAGCCCAAAGGACTGCAGGTCATGGCCGGGGATCACCAGGGTGGGGAACAGATAGATACGGGAATTTTGCCAGACCTGGATCTTCCTGACTTCCGTCAGAGGCAGAGGGAGGACCCAGCTCTGGCTAGACAATATGAGAAGGTGGTACAGGTCAACAACGAGATAATGGATGAACAGGGTGTAAAAGTGTTTCCACATTTTGAACTGTTGAATGACATTCTATATCGTGTGAATAAGGTTACACAAACAGGGGAGGTCATTCGACAGATGCTAGTCCCTAAAGGGTTGATTAAAACGGTGTTCACCCTAGCCTATACTCTCCCATGGGGTGGTCATTTGGGCAGAGATAAAACCACGGACCGCATCTCGTCCCGGTTTTACTGGCCAGGCATACATGGTGACATCATGAAACTATGTGAGACATGTCCTGAATGCCAGTTAACTAGCCAAAAAGGACAGAAGCCGGCTCCCTTGGTTCCTCTGCCCTTGGTAGCCGTCCCATTCGAGAGAATTGGGGTAGATCTGGTCGGACCTTTAGAACCCTCTGCGAAGGGACATATATTTATACTCGTTGTGGTAGATTGTGCCACCAGATATCCTGAGGCCTTCCCTCTGAGATAATCCACTGCTAAACAAGTTGCTCACAGGCTGTTAGAACTGTTCTCTAGGGTAGGACTTCCCCAAGTAATGTTAACTGACCAGGGAACAAATTTCATGGCAAAGTTAATGCAGGATGTCCTAAAGTTATTGGAGGTAAAATCCGTCCGGACCTCAGTCTACCATCCTCAGACTGATGGATTGGTAGAGAGGTTTAACCGTACTTTAAAAACCATGCTTAGGAAGTTTGTGGACACTGAAAAGCGAGCTTGGGATGAACTTCTCCCTTTCCTGTTGTTTGCGGTACGAGAAGTTCCCCAATCATCCACAGGCTTCTCCCCATTTGAGCTCCTATATGGATGCCAACCTCAGGGTATTCTCGACCTACTGAAGGAATCCTGGGAGGAGGAGCCTTCCCCCTCCAAGAATACCCTTCAGTATGTCATAGACCTTAGAAACCGCCTAAACATGATAGGTCAGTTTGCTAAGGAAAACCTCAAATCTGCCCAAGAACGTCAAGAGAGGCAGTACAACCAAAATGCTCGCTTGAGGGTCTTCCAACCTGGGGACCAAGTGATGCTACTACTACCGACATCAGAGAGTAAACTCCTTGCGAAGTGGCAGGGTCCTTTCCAAGTTCTCTGCCGCACCGGGGAGGTGAACTATGAGATCTCTCAACCAGGGTCCAGGAAGGGTAAACAAATCTACCACGTGAACCTCCTGAAACCCTGGAAAACGATGAGATCGCTGTTCATCCACCCGCGGGAAGGAGAGACGGATTTGGGTCCGCAGCTTCCAAAGGGTAGTACGTACAATAACCATCAGGTTCCTATGGGAGGGCAGTTAACAACGGAACAAAGGTCAGACCTACTAGAATTATGTGACCAGTTCCCAGATGTTTTTTCGGAGCTGCCAGGGCAGACTAATTTAGTGTCCCATAGGATTGAGACAGAACCTGGCGTAAAAGTACGGTCCCGTCCCTATAGATTGCCAGAGGGCCGAAAAGACCTGGTAGAGAGGGAGATAATAGACATGTTGGAATTGGGCGTGATCGAGGAGTCCCACAGCGAATGGTGTAGCCCTATCGTGTTGGTCCCTAAACCAGATGGGAAGGTGAGGTTTTGCGTGGATCTGCGAAAGGTAAATGCTGTATCCAGATTTGATGCATATCCAATGCCTAGGGTGGATGAATTGCTTGACTCGCTTGGGAAAGCAGAGTATATCTCTACCCTAGATCTCACGAAAGGATATTGGCAGATACCTCTAGCGGAAGAATCCAAATGCAAAACTGCCTTCGCCACCCCTCTCGGGTTATACCAATTCGTCACTATGCCATTTGGGTTACATGGGGCTCCAGCCACATCCAAAGGTTAATGGACAAGGTACTACGACCACATAGGGCATATGCCGCGGCCTACTTGGATGACATTGTCATCTATAGCAGACACTGGCAGTCTCATATAAAAAGGTTAAGGGCAGTCCTAACATCCTTAAGAGAAGCAGCGCTCACTGCAAATCCAAAAAAATGTGCCCTGGGTAAATCCACTACAAAGTACTTGGGCTATGCCGTTGGGGGAGGGATAGTAAGGCCACTAGCTAGCAAGGTGGCCACCATAAAGAAGTCCCCACCCCACAGACAAAGACACAGGTCCGCTCCCTTTTGGGGTTAGCAGGGTATTACCGGCGGTTTATCCCCAATTTTTCAGAAATATCTGCACCCCTAACAGATCTGACAAAAAAGAGTGCCCCGACCCAAATTAAATGGTCTTGGGAGTGCCAAGACGCCTTTGACATGCTAAAAAAGTGCCTGTCAGAGGGCCCCGCTCTTCGGAGCCCAGATTTTAAAGAGCCCTTCATCATCCAGACGGATGCCTCAGAGGTAGGACTGGGAGCAGTGCTGTCTCAGCAATTTGATGGTGTTGAACACCCCATACTGTTCATCAGCCGGAAGCTGTTCCCAAGGGAAGTGAGGTATTCCGTTATTGAGAAGGAGTGCCTCGCTGTAAAATGGGGAATTGAGGCCTTGAGACATTATGTTGCCGGAGTACACTTCACCCTGGTCACTGACCATGCGCCCTTGAAGTGGTTAAACACCATGAAGGACACAAATCCAAGGTTGACCAGGTGGTATATGGCCCTCCAACCCTTCTCTTTTGATATTCAGCATAGACCTGGAAAAGACCATGGAAATGCTGATTTTTTGTCAAGAGAAGGAGTAGAGGGTCGGGCTTCAGCCGTGTGGGACACTAGCCACACACAAACAGGGGAGGTATGTGACAGGGTGAAGTCAACCCTATCAGTTATACCTGGGAAACATATGTCTGAGTGCTTCATCCAGCACTCATAAGGGTTAACTCAGGTGTAAGCTAGCTAATCATGATGTAAGTTGACACCTGAGAGCCAGCAAGGTAGATAAGGATCTTGTTACCAGCAGTAGCTGCCTGTCTCAGATGAGAGCACATGGATAGATGTGCTGCTTGCCAGAAAGATACAGCACACTACTTACTGCAGCCAAAGTAAGATTTCTTTCATTTGTTTGCATGACTGCTTAAAAAGACACTTACGGTTTGGGTATGGTTTAGCCAGCCAGCCTGATAGCTAGGACTGCGTTAGTCAGTTTTCTCCCAACGTGGAGCAGGATTTATTTGCTTAAAGGGACAGTGTACCTGCATGTTATGTTGCTGTGGAGAAATAAAGCCACTGAACGTTTTCATTTATCCTGAAACTACACGTGTGGACTGTTCCCTGACCTCGGCTACAGGCCGTCCTGCCACAGTGTGACTGTGTGACAGTTTTTGACTGAGTGACAGTGTGTGACTGAGTGACTGTGTGTGTGACTGAGTGACTGTGTGTGTGACTGAGTGACAGTGTGTGACTGAGTGACTGTGTGTGACTGAGTGCGTGTGTGTGTGACTGAGTGACTGAGTGTGACTGAGTGCGTGTGTGACAGTGTGTGACTGAGTGACAGGGTGACTGTGTGTGACAGTGTGTGACTGAGTGACAGTGTGTGACTGAGTGACTGTGTGTGTGACTGAGTGCATGTGTGACAGTGTGTGACTGAGTGACTGAGTGACAGTGTGTGTTACTGAGTGACAGTGTGTGAGTGAGTGACAGTGTGTGAGTGAGTGACAGTGTGTGTTACTGAGTGACTGTGTGTGACTGAGTGCATGTGTGTGTGTGTGACTGAGTGACTGTGTGTGACTGAGTGACTGTGTGTGACTGAGTGCATGTGTGACAGTGTGTGACAGTGTGTGACAGTGTGACTGAGTGACAGTGTGTGACTGAGTGTGTGTGTGTGTGTGTGTGTGTGTGTGACTGAGTGACTGTGTGTGACTGAGTGCATGTGTGACAGTGTGTGACAGTATGTGACTGAGTGACTGTGTGTGACAGTGTGTGACTGAGTGACAGTGTGTGACTGAGTGACGGTGTGAGTGACAGTGTGTGACTGAGTGCGTGTGTGTGTGTGTGACTGAGTGACTGTGTGTTAGTGCGTGTGTGACAGTGTGTGACTGAGTGACTGAGTGAAAGTGTGTGACTGAGTGACAGTGTGTGACTGAGTGACAGTGTGTGACTGAGTGACAGTGTGTGACTGAGTGACTGTGTGTGACTGAGTGACTGTGTGTGACTGAGTGACAGTGTGTGACTGAGTGACTGTGTGTGTGACTGAGTGACTGTGTGTGACTGAGAGCGTGTGTGTGTGTGACTGAATGCATGTGTGTGTGACTGAGTGCGTGTGTGTGTTTGACTGAGTGCGTGACTGACTGAGTGAGAGAGACTGACTGAGTGAGAGAGAGAGAGAGACTGAGAGAGACAGAGAGACTGACTGAGTGAGAGAGAGAGACTGCGAGAAGGAGGGAGAGACTGCGAGGAGAGAGCTGCTATACAGTACTGACCCGCGTGCGCGCCTCTCACCTCCTTGCTTGCTCCCATTCATTTTATTTTAATAAAGCCTACTGTATTTATTTTGGTTACAAATGCATTATTTACATCTGTTATGCACGTATATGATGATTGCAGTACAGTACATGCATTGTAAAGTGGAAAAAAGTAGTGCTTCACTTTAAGTACATTTTCACTTTACATACATGCTCCGGTCCCATTGCGTATGTTAAAGCGGGGTATGCCTGTATTGTGAACTAGAGGCATTCATAAAAAGAAATCTTTTCTGATAAGAAATTAAAAATAAAATATGTACACGTTCAATAAAAAAGGGTGGTTATGAATAGTTTTGCTGTAATTTTGGTTTAAACCAGGGGTGGGCAACTCCAGTCGGGTCAGGTGTTCAGGATATCACTGCTTCAGCATAGGTGGCTCAGTCGAAGATTGAGCCACCTGTGCTGAAGCAGGGATATCCTGAAAAACTGACCTCTTTCTGGCCCTTGAGTATTGGAGTTGCCCACCCCTGGTATAAATCCTGATCGAAAAAAAGAACTCTACCAGATGTAACAAAGAAAAAAAAATTCTAATTTATTTCTGTGTTATGGTGCATTATTTAGATAGAACTGTGCCAGAGTTTCACCAATGAAACGTTAATACATTTAGTCCTTTAAGTCACATTCTTGAACTTCCCGAGTAGACATGTTTGCTGCACATATCTAGTCTTCTTTGTTTATAAAGATACATTTGTTACAGCTGAAGGTTATAATGCAAACTGAAGAAAGCATAAATACAGCAGGAACATTACCAGTGTTTCATGATTTGGGGAGAAGTCAATGTCTCCTTCAGTGATCTTTAGAAGCTCGAAATGGTGGGCTCCTTCACAAAACTGTGATACTGCTGTTTTATAAATGACGTCTGACTGTTCTCAACAAAACGGGTACCATAGTTACAGTAGGTAAATTACATTGTATTTGGTAAATTACATTGCATTCAGCTACGGTACTGTAATGTCAATTTTCATGAAACCTGCAATGCTGCTTTGAGCACTTGTTATCTTTAGCACCTCCATGCCTAAAGTATGCTGCATGACAGTACAGTACCTTCCAGCACTGAAGCTGTTTATATACATTATTTTTCATAAATTTTACCTTATTTGTACTGGATGAAAATGGTCGGCAGAAGAGAAAAGTACTCCTTTGAGGGAAAAGGTGCGGGAACAAATGTTAAATAACTTTTAAAGTCAATGAACTCCCAGTGTTCTAAGGTTATGGTGACCAGATGTCCCGGGTTAGCCGGGACAGACCCGGTGTTTAATCAAATGTCCCACTGTGTCCTGGCACTTTGGTTCAAATTTTGTTGATGTCCCGGTTTAGGCTGATCTAGCAGTAGAAAGGGGTCAACAGAGGCAGAGGAAGAAAAAGCGAAAGAGGGCGGCAGTAGCTGCAGAGTAGGACAAGCAGTGGATGGCCGCGGTAGCTGAAGCGTGGGACAAGCGAAGGAAGTGGAGGGCTGCAGTAGCTGAAGGGTAGGACAAGCAGTGGAGGGCCGCGGTAGCAGAAGGGTTGGACAAGCAGTGGGGGGCTGCGGTAGCTGAAGCATAGGACAAACGGAGGAGGGCCATGGTAGCTGAATGATAATACAAGCGAAGGAGGGCCGCAGTAGCTGAAGGGTAGAACAAGCAGAGAAGGGCGACGGAAGCTGCAGAGTAGGACAAGCAGAGGCGGCAGTACTGTAGCTGCAGAGGAAAGTGGGGATAGGTAGATTGTGAGAACTCTGTTTTCTGAAGGTAGTAAGTGGGTAAAGAAATCAGTACTAGAGGTAAGAATAGATCAGTTAATTAAGAAATTTATTAATATAAACAAACCATCATTTTCCTACACTCGAGAATTTCTAATATATTAGAAAACTGAAATTAATCAATAATGCAACATATTTGAAAAATATTAGAAAAATACCCTTATAATATTTATTTTTATGTGATGTAATTTGTTTTATAAATAACTTTTTAATGTATCCCAGTTTTTACTTTTGAAAATCTGGTCAAGGTTGGGGTCTCAAAAACAAAATAGAATGCATAAACTGATACCATCTTATGCAAATAAGGGAAATTGTTAGCATGTCATAGAAACAGCCATTTGATCTCTGCTGAGGGACTGTAAGAAAAGAGCACTGATTTTTGTGGCCAGCCTTCACTGACCCCTGTGGAACATGGTTCCATTTGTCACTCAAAACAACCCAAAAAACTGCTACTGTAAAAACTGAAACTGCTTTTTTTCTCTAGGCTATATTTGGAAGTATACATCATCTTTTAGCCTTCCAGGGTGAAATGTTAACATTATTTTTTTAATATTTTTTTTTTTGTTCTAGTTAGTAATATTGTAATATTGCAGACACAATTACGTGAATTAATTTGTCTCATTTAACTAACAGTTGGCCAAAGTCAGGGCCAAACTATGTTCCACTTCTCCATATTTGTTTATAATCATTAATGTACACCACGTCATATTAGTATGGGGTACAATATATTACAAAAAATAGCATATGAGCAATAAATACATACATAAAAAGTCGCATAAGACATATGTATAACTGGTTTGGAAAAATGGCCATTAATTGCCCTATTCATGACAAGTGTTTTGCCCAGAAAATATACCTGTAAGTAAGCACAGCCATAAACATATAGAAAACATGAAGACATACAAGTATATAAGTCAAATGCACTTACAGTATATAATATAAAGCAGGCCTGCACAACTTGTCAAGTGAGAAGGGCCGAACTGCTCAAAGGAATACAGATTCGGGCCGCACGGGTAAAATCATCATCATCATCATCATCATCATCATCATCATCATCATCATCATCATCATCATCATCATCATCATCATCATCATCATCATCATCTCTTCCCCAGCACCTCTCACCATCATCCTCATATCTCCAGCACCCCTCAATTTCCCCCAGCACTCCTCATCATCTTCATATATCTCCCCCAGCACCCCTCATCAACGTTTGTGGCTCCCCCTCTCTCACACCCCCATATCTCCCCCTCACCCATACACAATACTCACCCTCCACATCACACACAATACCACCCTGCAGACAACACACACTCCACCCACCCCTGCATCTCACATCCCCCCTGCACCTCACCTCACCCCCCCTGCACCTCACCTCACCCCCTTGCACCTCCCCTCACCCCCTGCACCTCACCCCCGTGCACCTCACCCCCCTGCACATCACCCCCCTGCACCTCACCCCCTGCACCTCACCCCCCTGCACATCACCCCCCTGCACCTCACTCCCCTGCATCTCACCCCCATGCACCTCACATCTCCCCCTGCACCTCACCCCCCTGCACATCACCCCCTGCACATCACCCCCCCTGCACATCACCCCCTGCACCTCACTCCCCTGCACCTCACCCCCCTGCACATCACCCCCCTGCACCTCACTCCCCTGCACCTCACCCCCCCTGCACATCACCCCCCTGCACCTCAATCCCCTGCACCTCACCCCCCTGCACGTTACCCCCCTGCACATCACCCCTCCTGCACATCACCCCTCCTGCACATCACCCCCCTGCACATCACCCCTCCTGCACATCACCCCCCCAAACATCACCCCTCCTGCACATCACCCCTCCTGCACATCACCCCCCTGCACATCACCCCTCCTGCACATCACCCCTCCTGCACCTCACATCACATCACATCACCCCCCCTGCACATATCCTCCTGCACCTCACATATCCCCCTGCACCTCACATATCCCCCTGCACCTCACATATCCCCCTGCACCTCACATACCCCCCTGTACCTCATATATCCCCCTGCACCTCACATACCCCCCTGTACTTCACATATCCCCCTGCACCTCACATATCCCCCTGAACCTCACATATCCCCCTGTACCTCACATATCCCCCTGTACTTCACATATCCCCCTGCACCTCACATATCCCCCTGCACCTTCTCACCTCACATCACCCCCCTGCACCTCCTCACCTCACATCAGACCCTGCACCTCTCCTCACCCCCCTCCACCTCAGATCATGGCGGCAGAGCAGGCAGGACTGCGCGCGCTCGCAAGCAGCGGGCACCGGAAGTGCCGCACTGCTAGAGCGTGCAGTCTTGAGAGCAGGCTGGGGAGGAGGAGGGGGAGAGCGGGCTCGGTTCATGGTGGAGAGGGAGAGCGGACTCGGGGTAGGGAGAGCGGACCCCGGGAAGGAGGAGGGGGATAGCCGCCGCCGCCGCGGACCACACAGTGAGTGCCGGCGGGTTGCGTGTTGTGCAGGCCTGATATAAAGGAATGTTGTAAATTGGGATGATTTCATTTTATTAGGGCTTTTATAAGTAGTGATAAGGTAGGCTTGTAAAGCAGTATAACAATGGTCTGCATTAAGGTTCCCTGCTGTTTGGGAAATGTTTTGTCTAACCCAGGGGTGGCCAAATCCAGTCCTCAAGATCCACCAACAACTCAGGTTTTCATGTTATCCCTGCTTCAGCACAGGTGGCTCAATCAGTGCCTCAGCAACCTGTGCTGAAGCAGGGATATCCTGAAAACCTAACTTATTGGTGGCTCTTGAGGACTGGAGTTGGCCACACCAAACAGCTGTGCTGCCCTTTCATCCTGAACGTTGGCACTGGCAGCTGGCAGCTGGGGTTGGCGGGGGGGGGAGGCAGAATAACAAATTAAAAGTGTGTATCATAAAAAACAATATTTGTTTTTAAAATCAATAAGATGTAGGTCCAAATATCTCCTATATTGTGGAATTGATGTGCATTTCAATGATCTCTGCTATAAATGTAAACACTGCACTTCTGCATTTTATATATTGCATATTCTTCCTATTGCGTTAAAATACATCTAAAGGAATTATGTAACACGCACCTGCAGACTTAAACATAAAGCTGCTAAAATTCCTACTGCAGATCAATATGCCAGTTTCATTGTACGTTATGCTAATTCATTCTGTTCACAAACTGTAGACTGAGTTATCATTGCTAATGTTTTCCTGTGGAGCTGCCATCATCTTTTGTCTAGCTGTCATAGTATTAAATTGATGCCTTCCACATTTGGGTAGAGGTCATTATCCTGTTGCCTGGTTGCATTGCCTCCACTGTGCAGGTTAACTGCTTGTGGTCTTTTATCTAGATAAATGTTTCACCAGTACTTGCTTCCTGATGACACAAGCCTTGCCCTGAAAGATAAAGTATAGTTGAATTAGTGAATTTAAAATGGCTTCTTTCCTGCACAATCCCAGAGAGCCACAGGAAACCATGTTCTAAACTTCTTACAAGAAATAAAAATAGTGATAAAAGAAAACAACAGGGAAACTTTCCAGCAGCTTGTTCTTCACATGATATATTCATGCACCCTTTACAAAGATTGATATGCAGTATGGTAAGTATCAAAGTTATTTAGTTTGGAAACAAATGTATCATGTATTATCACTTCTCAGAAAATTTTGTTTTTAGTGCCCAAGATGTATTTCAAAATGAATGTACGACTAAAAAAAAGAATGCATCTAATTTTATCTAAAAAGACGTATCTGGCGTTGCTTGCTGTGGGAAAACTATTTTTACAAGCAGAGACAAGGACATTTAGACAATATCTCATTGTCCTCAAATGTTCTTGTCAAGTAGCGTGTTGTAGTTTTATGCTATGTGTCAACAGGGGTATGTGTAGTTAAACATGTAAAATATGACTCAATCTTACTTAGTGTTTATTTATGTACTAATTAAAGGAATTAACATCTGACTCAGGCTTCATTTAAATTAAGTAACCATTGTATTTGAAAAATTATTGTATTTGTATTTGGGACTTAATTGGGGAGAAAATTGTACTTACAGTAGCCTTGGATTATGCAACATTGACAACGCAGAAAAAGAGGACAGTCACTCTACATCTCCCATGTAATGAATTCATTTGTTTGTTAGATGGAAGGAATAGGGCGTTACTTCTAACTTTTCTCACTTTTTTTCTGTAGCTCATAAGTTTGCGAGACACACGGCACCCGCCACCAAATTTCCTGGTTTACTCAGAACAGTCCTGTTTTGCATAGCTCGGTAGAAAATAATAAATAGGTCAGTAATACCTGTAGAAGTATAAATAGCTCATTAAAATCACCCCTACTGTGTTTTCTTTTAAATGAAGTATCAAAGCTTACTGTTTGAGCATCCTCCTCTTTCTCCAATACATTGCTGACTTGTGTAAGCCGGACCCTCTTGAGACTTCCAGAAATTTGGTATTTTTCCTTTATTTGGTCTACTCCTGTTCAATGATCTAAATTGTCTTTAGGATTTTAACTTGGATTAAAATTTGCGCGGTTTGAGCTGCAAGTTGGTTGATTTGAGATCTAATAACCAAGGTTCGGATCAGGCTTGTAGTTTGGAAGGATTTACAGAGACTACACACATTTACAATTTCCAATCCTGTTGAAACCTCCATCACATCTATAAAAAGAAAATCATTAAAAAGTATCACAGCCTGCAAAATATTAACAAATATATAAATGTACAGCTTTTCAGGCCAAAACATATTTAATTCAACTTTACTATTATCATGTCAGCATGTATGTATGTATGTTGGCCTTTATTTATATAGCACCATAACTGTACATAGCGCTTAACATCAGTAATATACGTGACAATCATATAAACAACAAAAAATATAAATAACACATAAAGGGGAGAAGTGCTTTAGTCATAAAAGTAACATTTAGGAAAAGGAGTCCCTGCTACAAAGAGCTTACAATCTAATTTGTTGGTTGGAAGAACGTACAGAGACAGTAGGAGGGCGTTCATGGCAGTCATAGGTCCACTGACCATTTTTGCGTAAACCGTTTTTTTGGACACTTCTAACTTTTGATCTGTACATTGGATCTGGCTGAAATGTAGCACTGTTGTGGAGATTTGGGATTGGGTTCCATAACCTTGCTGGATTTGCAGTCCTGTCTACTTTGTCACACCAACAAATTGTTACAGCACCACTCTGTTCCTTGCATCTTTCATGACAAAGAATAGCACAATTATTTCAGCACATAGGACATACAGTAATAGCCACATCCTGTTCCCCATAACAAGTGTAAGGTCATGTTTCAAATGTCTGAGGCTCTTTCATTATTGTTTTCTGTACAGCTGTTTTCTCCGAACCATGCAATATATTGTCTCCCCTCCAACAGTGGAGTGACTAAAGCTTTAAATGATCTCAATATTTAGTCATAATTTTACCTCCTTTAGGCCCAGATCCACAAAACTCTGAGTCACTTTACAGTATGTGACGTTTACCTATTTAACGCCATGTTAAAGAGACAACCCAAGCATTATCCTACATGTGTTTTTATATATATATATATATATATACTAGCTGAGAGACCCAGCATTGCCTGTGAGTTAAATTTCCCACTCCCTTCTCTCCCTCTATTTCTGTGCTCCCCCTCTTTCTCCGTTCTCCCCCCCAGAGGGGAGGGACGGACAGTGGACAGGAGGGACGGACAGTGGACAGGAGGGGGGGGAGTGGACAGGAGGTGGGGGGACTGTGGACAGGAGGGGGGCATTGTACAGGAGGGGGGGCAGTGGACAGGAGGGGGGACAGTGGACAAGAGGGGGGGACAGTGGACAGGATGGGGGGACAGTGGACAGGAGGGTGGGGACAGTGGACAGGAGGGGGGGACAGTGGACAGGAGGGGTGGGACAGTGGACAGGAGGGGGGGACAGTGGAAAGGAGGTGGGACAGTGGACAGGAGGGGGGGACAGTGGACAGGAGGGTGAGGGATGGTGGAATGAGTGGGGGGCAGTGGACAGGAGGGGGGAGGACAGTGGACAGGAGGGGGGAGGACAGTGGACAGGAGGGGGGGACTGTGGACAAGAGAGGGGGGACAGTGGACTGGAGGGGGGGCAGTGGACAGGAGGGGGGGGACAGTGGACAGGAGGGGGGACAGTGGACAGAAGGGGGGGCAGTGGACAGGAGGGGGGGACAGTGGACAGAAGGGGGGGCAGTGGACAGGAGGGGGGGACAGTGGACAGGAGGGGGACAGTGGACAGGAGGGGGGGACAGTGGACAGGAGGGGGGACAGTGGACAGGAGGGGGGGCAGTGGACAGGAGGGGGGGACAGTGGAAAAGAGGGGGGACAGTGGACAGGAGGGTGGGACACACTGTCACACACACACACGTCTCAGTCCTGTGCGGCGCT
The DNA here is from genome assembly GCF_040206685.1 of Ascaphus truei. Classification (NCBI taxonomy): domain Eukaryota; kingdom Metazoa; phylum Chordata; class Amphibia; order Anura; family Ascaphidae; genus Ascaphus; species Ascaphus truei. The sequence continues at coordinate 405,660,166 of NC_134484.1, read as the reverse complement.
CAGCGACACCCTTCTCGGGCGCAGGCCCCACAGTCCCGTGCGGCGCCTTTCTCGGGCGCAGGCCCCGCCCCCCCACAGTTCCGTGCGGCACCTTTCTCGGGCGCAGGCCCCGCCCCCCCGCAGTTCCGTGCGGCGCCTTTCTCGGGTGCAGGCCCCGCCCCCCGCAGTTCCATGTGGTGCCTTTCTCGGGCGCAGGCCTCACCCCCCGCAGTTCCGTGCGGCGCCTTTCTCGGGTGCAGGCCCCGCCCCCACAGTTCCGTGCGGCGCCGCACCCTACGGGTGAGGGTGGTGGTGTGGTATGGGTGAGTGGTACAGGTGACGGGGGGTGGGCTGTCCCCTCCCGGCCGTCCGTTCCGCCGCTTGGTCCCGGCCGGTTGCGGCGGAGGCTCCGGGGTGAGGGAGGGGAGGTGGGAGGTGGTGTGTGTGGTGCTGTGTGGAGGGGAGGCTGGAGGCGCAGGGGTGTGAGGCAGCGGTTTGGACGAGAGGTGGTGTGTGGTGGTGTGTGTGCATGTGTGTGTGTGGCAGTTGGGTGAGGCGGCAGTTGGGTGACGTCATAGAGCCACCAATCTGATTGGCCAGAGGCTGAGGACCAATCAGATTCACTGCATCTAGTACCAGACTCACAACATTCACAACATTCACTTTTATTATATATATATATATATAAATATTATTATATATATATCAGGTAGTAAGTATTAGATAATACTTACTACCTTTTTTTATTTTTTTATTATTCAACTCTTAATGCCATCTTTAATGAGTTTCAATATACTGAGAATCTTTTGCTTTCTATAGCAAGTTATATCCCACCTCCCCAGCAGTGCAAGATCTTTGCAACACTTTCCTGTTTGTGATCATTTGTTGACAATATTCCGAGCAGTTTGAGCTCCAAACAGTAACAATACATAATGTTACCTTGATAATATATGGATACATTATAGCTGTTGAGTTACACTGATTGCAGGATTGATTGAAACTGAAAGACAGCCATAAAGTGAACCCTGGAGAGCAGTATCTTTGCTGATTGCTCACAGGAGAACTAATCGATCAACAGCTTAGGTAATCGACTTTCAATAAAGGTAATCAAAGGCTGCATATATTAAAACATATAAATATTTTTCTTTACGTGCCGCTTGTATTGCTTCTTTAACATCATATCCCTTCAAATGACAATAACATAACCAACGAGTTAAATACAAATGCATTTGAAAATGAGGTGTTACCATAGTATCTCTTATCCACAAATGCCTGTTAAGGTTAACGCAGGGACTTAACATACTGTAATGTTAGTAAGGTCATAGCTAAACGTGACATTACTCACATCCAGAAGCCTTTTACCTGGTCTGGATGGGATAACGCCACAATTAGGCACGAGTTCACAAACAGCGTTATATTCCTCTTCACTTCAGTTTAAAGCCCTCTTTCAGGGTCTATATCGGAGTAATACGAAGATGCACGTAACTTCCCACGATTGGAAGATAATGCAGCATTATGCAACAATGACGTGACATGCCTATGCTTATGAGATGTACAGTAAAACGTCGGTCGTGGTTTTTGCATCTAATTAGCTTTGAGGATACGATGTAACTTCAGGGAACAGAACGTTCATTGCTGTTTTAGGCAGTCACGTTATGAGCCCTGATTTAGCAGTGCTTTGTGGATCTAGCCCTAAGTGTATGCAATTGTTTGTTTGAAGCAATCATTATTTTTAAAACTACAACTTCTAAAAATCGAGCTTGGAAAACAGCATCTGAAAATCTTTCACTGAATTTACCAGAGGCTCTAGCCTTTTGTAGGAAGTTGTATTCTGCCCTTAATGAGGGAACCTGTACAACTTACTCCAGGCTTTTCCATCTGGGAGTTGTCACTTCTTTCTTTTCTGGTGTATAAATGAGATGTCTTAGTCGCAGTAATTATGTTTTGTAGGTGGCCAACTGACATATCTATTTTTAATATGACACTTCACACCTATCAATATTAAATTGAGCACAAATCCTGTCATTTTTCACAGCCACGTGGACTCATTAGCAATAAAATAAAATAAAAAGATTATGATTATAATAGTGCTGAAGGATACGTCAGCACATTTCATTGCTTCCCATGTCTCTGTGGCCCCAAAGGATTTGATCACTTTTCAGCAAGAGGGGCCTGAAACCCACACTGTAGCTAGGAATACTGTAGTTACACTATACTCTACTTACAAAGCAATGCCAAAGAAATGTGTTGACTATTCGAAAAAGGGAGGTCTTGTAACGAACTACAGTAGATTCGGCTAAAGTGTAACTTCGTCTACTGAACAATGACAAAGTGTATTTTCTTTCTCCCAATCGGGTCTATACAATAGGAGACCAAGCACTATAAAAACTAATAGCCAGTTGTGTTGTTTTATTTTTTTTAGGATCTTTAATTTTCTCTAGTATTAGATCCCCCAGTTTTATTTGAGTAGGTGCACACTAGATAACATAGATAAACACTAATAGGGACTAACCCATTGACCACAATGCGTTGCTTCCTCCTTTTCCCTTTCTTCTGCAGCTGATAACCTGTAACACATAAGAAATATATTTCACTGATTGACATGCTATATGGATGGATGTACCTGTGCTGGCTTGAAGGAAAATATGCATCACATAGAATGCTGCTAAATTTTACAATGCAATGGAATGTAATTAGTGTCTTTTCTGTGCTTCCCTCAACAAACTGTGTGCATGTATCAAGCTAATTTTTTACTTACTGTATGTACAACATGCCCACACCTGTGTAACATATTTAGTCCTGTTTTGAGGAATCATCTGGATTAAAATGAGGAATATATTTAAATCATGTCAACTTCGCATGACACACAGCAGGTTATTAACTCTGCAAACAAACAATTATGGGAGACATCATAAGTGCCCTTAGGGAGCATTAAATCCCAGGTTAGATTACTGGACTGTAATCCTGATGTTCATTATTCCTTTTTGTAACTTTAAAGGAACAGTGCAACCTATTTATCTGTATTGCTCAGACCAACACACTTACCTTGTCTTTGAGATAACGTCCACAAATAATATATATAAAGGACTGTTGGTTCCTTATCCCAACCTGGCCCCATTACCATATGAGGAGGTCCTGAATGCCTTATGTTGGTTGATGAGTCAGCTAGTGGTTGGACATCTGCACTGTGCACCATACTACTGGTACTTTAATATTAATTGAAAAAAAGACATTCAAACGCATATAAACACTTCAATACATTAAAGGTAAAGGTGAAAATATGGTGCAAAAAACACAACCAAAGAAAAAAGTGAATAAACACAGTGCTACTGTATAAATGAAAATGGATATCAAAAAAGAGTGCTAGTGTTAAAGAACAACATACATAACTTCTGAGGAACTGTTGCCGCTCATTCAAAGGGTACTCTCCAAAATCCCCCACAAAGAGATACATCCAGCTTCTCCAGTCAGCATCCATATTTTTTGCTGTATTGCATCTGAGGACTGTTAGCGCTCTGACATTTGGTGGAATCACTTTAATATTAATGCATGCTCAGGAGATCTTAAATCCATAGTGCCAATATAAAAAATCTAAACTTGTTTTAATATGTGGCAAATCTATGCTGAAAAGATCATTTAACTCTCACATTTATTTCAAAATCTAGTCCTTAGGGAGGCAAAGGAGGTTTAGACCTGGGGGGTTAGGTATGGCCCGGGAGGATAGATATGGGTCTGGGGGAAAGTAAGGGCCAGAGCCGAGGAGGGAGAAGGCTGGTAGAGGCAAGGGCCCTACAGGTCCATGGATCAGGCTCCACAAAGTAGAGTTGCAGGCAGGTGAGAGGGGGTGGGTGGATGGGGAAAGATAGTATGGCCTACTGGTGGGATGGGCTTTGGGGAGGGATAGGTATTGTCCCCAAAGGGGGGGGGCATGTCTGGGTGGGATAGGTATTTCAGGATCATAACCATGTGATCAATTGGGGTAGAAATGATGTGGTCGCAACTAGAGATGGCCAACATTTTCTATGGAAATCAAATCCAGCATGGATTGGTCAGTACCTTTTATCTGAGAAAATCCATGGATCAGTCTCACACAGGATCTGAATCTGTCAAACAGGAACCAAACCCATCAATCGAATCCATCAAACAGAATTATTATGGGAGGAGTATATAAATAGGGGTGTAGGCTCAATTGTAAGCCATTGTGTTGTAGGCAGAGTTTCTGTGTGGGTTGATTGTGTTTCTGCATAGCATTATAGGTTATTCATTTATACATTATTTAATTAATAAAACTTGTGGCTTAGTCATTTAACTGTGAGTGACTGGACTGGCTCCTGTCTCTATGTCCAGTCCACTCCCGGGGCTGTGGCCTTCCTGACTTCAGTGTTCTGTGCTCCTGTACTGTTTGTGTCTATTAAATTAATTATATAGTAGTATATAAGTATTTAAAAATAATATTAATTAACAATACTGTCAATTAGATTCCCGGAGGTTAATCTTATACACTTTTAGCTCCTATCATTCTCTGTGTGCAACTAGAGGCCAGCAGCCAGTGCCATTCTATTACTAGAGTTGCTGTCACATTGGTACCAGTCCAGTACCACTGCTAGTTGTACAGCAACAGCAGAACACATCCAGGCAAATCAAGAACACTGTGCAAAGTGCAAAAGCAGAACCGAGAGTAAATCAAAATCGCTCACTCTTCATTTTTTTGTGGGGGGGAAGGTATGGATAGGAACATTGGCAGAGAGGCAGGCAGGATCATTACAAACAATTCTGATAGTGTGTGAGAAACCCCATATCTGCATTAAGTCCTCTTGTTTTGGTGTCAAAGAGTCTTATCATTTTGAGTTCAAATGTTTTCCGTTCTTTGGTGCTTTTAAACATTCCAATTAGGATTTAAATTTTGAAATCATTTATGGAATGATCTGGTTCTGAGAAATGATGTCCCACTGGAGAGCAGTATCTTCCTTCTTCATGGTGTTGTATTGAGTTAATTCGGCCTTGAATTTTTTGGCTGGTACAGTATCCCCAATGTAGCCTCCTTGGTCACATTTGTTACATTTAATCATACTATATTCCTGATGTGTGTGTGTATATATATTTATTATATATATATATATTTATACATTGGCTTCATAAATTGTAACACTGCAGGAAGAAGAGATCAGTGTATCTCGAAAGCTTGCACAAATAAAATAATTTCGTTAGCCACAGAACGGTATCGTCTATTCATTTATATATATATATATATATATATATATATATATATAAATGCATACTGTGCATACTGTGATTATATACATATACTGTATATATACTTCTTTTTTGCATGATAGAAGCGTAGATAGCAAGGGCACCATAAAGTATAACAGATTTTAATCACAGAAGATAGGTAAAAACATATTAAAGCAATGTGACGATGGAGGGGATTTGGCCCGGGATTAAAGGGGTTACACCCCATTTGGCCACCCCTGACCGCACCGGGAGACAAGGGGTTAACTGGGCTGAGGTCCAGAAATGTGATGTAACCCTTGTTATGACATGTAAATGCATGTTCCCCTGTTCCATTGTAATGTCTGGTTACTCAGTGTTTGCATCACACACACACTAGAATCCATCCGGGAGCACAAGGGTTAATAGTTCTTTAATGATTATAGCTCTTTGTGTAATTTTCCCGCCTTTTCAGGCACCATTTTGCAGGTCCCCATTGGCCGCCATTAGGGCTCAATGCATTTCAATAGGAATTTGTGCTGTTTTAGTCCTGTTTCCTGTAGTGACCAGCAGGTGGCGTCCGAGAGGAAGAGCGGCGGTTTCCCATTGAAAGTCAATGGGCTCATAGACTTCAATGGAGATGCCTCGAGGTAACCTAGTTGGCTGCCGTCCAGACCGCAAACCGCAAAGCGGATACAATGTCCTTCAAAAGAGCTAAAATCACTGGGTCAAGTTCAACGTCAATTAGCGGGGGAATAAACAGTTCTAGGGCACCTAGGGATAAAATTCTTTTTGCCCCTAGTTCCTAGGCGTCCCCCCACTCGACCACCACCGGGTCCCCGAATCCTGGACCCCCGATAAGGGTCGAACCAGATAGAGCGGGTCGCGCCATAGGCTTCAATGGCGGTGGCAGAAACAGCTCAGAAAAATGACTAAGTGTAAAATGTTGAAATGTGTAAGTCGATATCTCCGGTTCTGGAATGCCCAGAGGGATGGGATTTGGGTGACATGTAGCCAAGATTCCGGCTTTAATGCATGCCCATTTCCAGCCCCCTCAGACCAACCAGACGGAGTATGGACCCCCTTGAAGTTCGGGACTTTTCCCATAGACTTCAATGGCAGAAAACCCCCATTGACTTCAATGGCGGCGATTTACCATTGAAAGTCTATGGCGGAGCTGCCCGTTGTTTTCAATGGGGATTTAGTGAAAAGCTGAGATTTCTTTGTCAATGGAGATTTTTGTATTAAAATGATTTAATGTGCATTTGTGTAACTCCGGTTTCTTGGGTCGTAGTAGGTCGCTTTTTGGACCATATGGTGTCCCAGTTCTGGCAAGGAGAACTGGAAAGTTTGAACCTGCTAAACCTAACGGAACCGGATATTTTAATACGTTTATATTTTATGCTTAATAGTGTATCTTAAGGTATGGACAAAGACCCAGAGGAAATTCTTTTGGGCCATAAGGTAGCAGATGGCCCTGGGGACGCCGCTATGTCTAGGATTTAAGTGCTGTTCAAAGAGTTTTATCACCCTCACTGTTTATCCGAAGCCCAAACCAGGGCAGGTCTTAAGTGTTCCAGTTAACACCTTTCAACAAAGGTTTTCCTGCCAGAACTCCAAATGGTAGACTGGCTGGCATTCCTGATGTAAATGTGGGGCTTCAGAAATGAGACCCCCAGAGTTCTACTGCGCATGTGCCAACTAGCAGGGGGGCATGGGTCAGAATGCTTTCCCACGTTAGTGAGTGGCTGGAGGTAATTGTAAACCAATCCCATGTGCTTAAGGTTAAGAATAGAAGGAGAATGGTTTATAAACTGCTGTCCACCCATATATCCTTTGTCTTCGTTTGCTGATATGGTTACCTGATACCACCTGAATGGTTTCCTAATTGCTGAGAGAAACGTTATGCACTGTCTTCCTGCCCGAGGTCTTTTCATGATTTTGGGTGTCTTTATGACTATGAAGAGTGCTGTATGAACTGCCAGTCCAGCTGTGACTGCTTCATCATTTTCCTTTTACGTAAGTGTCTATATTTTGCTTGTTAGTTGTACATATTTGCTGTGTTCACCTTTATCAAGGAATAAATAATATTTATCATATCTAAGTCTCGTCCCAGTTCAAACCCAGGTATATATATATTTATATATAGTTTTGGTGTCAATTACAGCCTGTCGCAAGCTCTCGTGACAAGCAAGTAGGGTTAAAAAGTATTGCACTCGAGAGCATCTTAAAAGGTAGCTTATCTGTGCAAGAGTCTAGGGGGGCCTATTCTATAAGCCTTCATAAGCCACTAATCGAGGCCTTTTCGACTAAAATGCCTTCTGTTAGGTACTGCTGCTGACAATAAAGTCATAAATCGACCACTTTTGCAGCCATCAAAAAAAATTGCTGGGTGAGCAGCGATAAGACACTTATCAACAGGTTCTGAAACTCGTGAAATTCTAGTAGCCTTGATAAGTTTATCCAGGCTAATCGTGGCTCTATTCTTTACAAAAAGGACCAGAGGAGCGACTCTTGCAGCCATGAAAATAGGAAACATTACATAGTACAGCAATGTTTAAATAAGGAATACAGTGATAGTGTAGGGCTCACAAAGGGCTACTCACAGTAAAGCATCCAAAACTGAGCAGTCATCCAACTTATGGGGTGGATGGTCCCTGTGATAGTAACTTCCCGCAGACAATCTCCAAAGAAAGAAAAGACCATATAGTGTAGATTGTAAAATATAATGACAAGGCAAAATAAAAATGGAGGCTTACATTTAGGTAGGAATAATACAGCGTGGTTGGCAACAGATACCAGGTATACAGGGGTCGCTATCTCTCCGTGTATCTTGTGGATCTCCGCTGCCTCTATCCACTTCCGCACCTCTATCGGAGTTCGCGTCACTTCCGGCGCATCATGGAACTCCGGCGTTGGCTGGTACATCACTTCCTGCGCGTCGTGGAACTCCGGCGCTGGCTGGTGATGATGCGGTCTCTATCTTTTCCTCAGAGCACTGGCTGACACGACACTCTACGCGTTTCGTCGTTGACACGACTTCATCAGGAGTTGCTTGTGTATTTATTTTATTATTGTGTATTTTGGCCTTAATTATTTGTATTAGGTTGACCATTGAGTGCTATAGTGGCTTATCATGCTCATATTATATGGATATGATATACCAGTGTGCCAATCAGTAGGTACAGGGTGGATATAGTGGGTCCAGGGTGGGTGGTAAACCCTTTAAAGGGTTTAACCCTTTAATTACTATAGCAGTTATTAACCGCTAAGGTGATTAAGGGGTTAGGGGCCAGTAGATTGTAGATTATAATTTTTAATGTACTCTTGCTGGCTACAAAGGTCATGGACCTGCAGTATCCTGGTGAGGATGCCCTTCATCATGGCAGAGGTAAGTAGAAAGTTTTATTTACTTTATTTATGCTGGCTGGCTAATGATTGATTTTATAATGGACAAATGAGCTATTATCCATATCTGGATAATATTTATTTTGCCCCTTAGTGTACTGTATGTGTTGTGGTGGGTTTTTGGGGGTAGAGGAGGTGAGTAGTAGGGTTGTTGTGTTTATTTTTGTTTCTTGGGGTAGAGGCATTAGGTGAAGGGGGTAGTAGCCCCAAGGGTGGATATTTAGGTGTTTCGGGGGGTAGCAGGGCTGGTTAACCCCTTCAAAACCCACTGCTATGGTAGTGAAGGGGTTCACTTTTCCTGCAACCTTCCAGGAAGGTTTTGTTTTTTTCCTCCTTTCTTGCAGGCGCATCGCGAGTGCAGTATGCGGGCGATGGGATTTATCGAATGAGTACTCCTTGATAAAGGACCCCCAGGTCCGAAACGCGTAGGAGGCTCCTGTTTTTGTCCCCCAAGGGGGTTACCTGTCTTCCTGCATGCACGAATAAAGAATAGCAGTTTTATCCTACACCTGGCTCTCTGGCTGTGCGCCATTCGTCCTTTTCTTCTGCCTTTAAGCGGGATAAACGAAGCTACATAACCTTAGCGTACGCGAAGGTTGCGTTCAACAGAACTCGTCAGCCTAAGGTAGACGCAAAAAAGCTGGACTTTGAAAAATGTATTGCTTTACATTTTTGCATGCGCAACACCCATACAACAGGCCGGCGGGTGTCCCTGGCTGACCCAGCGGGGGTCCCCGAGGGAGACCGGAGGTCGCACGGGTGTCCCCGGCTGACCCCACGGCCGTCCCGGGGTCCCCGCGGGAGTCCCAGGTACCCACGGGCCTGCGGTACCTATGTGTGTCTACAAAAAAACTAAACATTATTTCTAACTAAATACACCCCCCCTAACACATACAGTACAATAATGTGCAAAATAACTATTATCCAGATATGGATTATTATATAATAACTATTATCCAGATAATAGATTATTTGCCCATTATTAAACACTGCATTAGCATACATAAAAAAAAGTAAATATATACAGTTATACTTACCACAAAAGCAGGTCCCTCTGTCCTCCGTTGAAAGAAAGCATACAGTATATACATAATAAAGACATTCTAATGGACCCTAACCCCTTAATCACCTTAGCGGTTACTAACCGCTATAGTCATTAAGGGGTTAACCCACCCTGCCCTGATACAAACCCGGGAGGCCTAAGCACCCACCCTGAACTGACTATACCCACCCTGTACCCATTGAGTAGTATAGTGGTACATCATACCCATATAATAATAATATGGGCATGATAAGCCTCTATAGCACTCAATGGGCACCCTAATTATAATACATTAATGCACCAGATACACAATAATAAAACCTAACTCCTAAAAAACATACTTCACTAAATAAAAACAGTAGCCAGCTAATCCAATGAATGCAAGCAATAACAACATCAACAATGAATTAATTAAACCATTAACCAATCAAAACAATTAATTCCTAAACCAACTCAACATGAATAGTAACACTAACCAAACAAACCAATGAATTACTACAACATTAATGAATGTAAACATTAAAAGACAAAGAAATACATTCAAACAATATCTGAAATAACCATAAAACGCATTAGCTAACATAATACAACATTAACTACAAACGAACACCAATCGCAAACATTTTATTACCATTAAGCAGAAAAAAAACAAACAATCACATCCACATAAGAAACTGACGTTAAAAAAACAACAGCAATACCAAGCCACAAATGCCCCCCAAATATTGTCATAATAATGTATTCATCTGTACCCTAAAGTGGTACAGATTAATATATTATCAGTCAATGTGCCTCCCCAAAAAAATCAAAAAACACATCTAATGAAGAAACCTGTAAAAAGAGACATATATTACTTACCATTAGAAGCAGTGGCCCTCCGACTCCCAGGGTAACAGGAAGCTCACGTACCTTGAAGGCCTCCAACAGCATCCGATGCCATCCGCCATGAAGATCCGGATCAGGTAGCCAAATCTTCTTTTTTCTTTCTTTAATCACCTTCTTCTATCTTCATCTGTCACCATTTCTTGATCTTCTTTATCTTCTATCTTCATCTGTCAATCCAAAAAACCCCATGGTAAATCCCAACCGATGTTGTCTCGTCGTCTTCTTGGGCTCAAATGAGGCGTCACGGCCTTAAATAGGGCTTGTGACGTCACATTTAGCCTCAAAATGGTTAACAGACACCTGATTGGCTGTTAAAACCATGTTCCGACTTTAATTATTTTTTTTACATGACGTCACTTAAAGGGAATGATGCCAGCCAATCAGAATGACTGTGCTTCATTTGCCTTTAAGATGACTTCACTAAATCCAAGATGGCCGGCGTCACATAGTATTTTAGCCAATCAGAGTGTGGAATTGGTTCTCAGGTGAATCACACAAGATGGAACTGATGAAACTCTTAGATGGAACTCTTAGAACAGAAGAATCAGCTTTGTGTCAGGGCTTTTCAACCTCTGGTGTCCAGGTCCCAGAAAACCTGCAGCCCAATCAAAACACCTTAGCAAACCCATAACGACCAATCTAAAACACTCATACAGGGTTTCCCACCCCTGAGCCTTTTCCCCGGGCAGGTGAAATAGCCCCCTCTGCCCCTTCGACCCCCACGTGTGAGGCTCCACAGCAGTTGGCTGTTTAGCAAAGGGTGTTAGGTGGCCTTGTTTCATGCCAGGATATGGGTGCTCTATAATAATGGCAGGGCCTATATGACCTAGGCATCTCTGAGCCCTTTCAAGTATGGCCCCTGGACAGACACAAAGGAGCCGAGCCTAGTAACCATCTGTGCCTTCCAGAGTCTATAACTTAGAAGGCCCTCAGCTCATATACAGGTCAGCAATATCTATACATATTAAACTATTCCCGTTTAATAAAAGATGTGGTGTCCAGTCTGCTGCATGCAAAAATGTATGAGTTCCTATTCTGGTGTCATGCATGGAGTGAGTGTATATCCTCTACAAATCACTAGCCTCATTCCTGGCACACATTAGAAACATACTTTTAAACACTGCAAATCTGCTCAGCTTCATAACCTTAGCGTGAGCACTTTCCTGAACCTCTACTCTAGGCTCAGGATACCTGGGCATGTACAGTATGGGGGTACCTCTGCTATACTGGGGAGCCCCGTGCTTTACTAAGTACTCTGTGTATACCTGCAGATATCTTTTAACCCCTTCATACCCATTTACCTTGTCTGGAAGATGCTGCAGTAGGGACTTTGGCAGTGAGTCGTAAGAGCGTTTTCAGGGTACAAGGTTGGCGGAGTAATGCGCTGAGCAGTATCAGAGGATATCACTCAATCTCCGTATACAACTTTTGGGGTATCCCATAACCCGGAATCCCGCTACATAGAAGCATTCTGCAAAGACTTTCTCCGCCAAACCCACCCTGAAACTTACAGCCTAGAAATCTCCCGATCCCAGCATCCCCAGAGAGGAAATAAAATCACATCATTTAATGTCGCAAAATCAGTATACTGTTGCAGTAATACATTTTTGACATCTGGGTCCCAGAGCTGAGACCCTAAGACCCTAACACACGGGTCAGGGTTAACCAAGTGGGCCTGAACTTTATTATAAGCCCAGTTAACCCCTTCCCCGCCACAGTCCCTCTCCCCTTGTCGGTCCCTCTCCCCCTGTCGGTCCTCTCCCCCCCTCCCGGAGCCCCCCTTCTCTCCCCCCTCCCGGAGCAGGGGCAGCCTGCGAAACAGGCACCAGAGGAGGGGGGGGCGGTGGCGCTATGCATGGCTGCACAGACAGGGTGGCCACCTCCTTCCCCGTAGCCGCCTCCTTTCCCTCCTCATTGGCTGACTGCTGCACCACGTGATGCGTCAGCGCTTCTGATCACAAGAAGCTTGCAGCATCGGCCGGCTGACGCGTCACAGCACGCAGTCAGCCATGTCTGAAGGAGCCAGCGGGGACCTTCAGACTGGAGGAAAGTAGCTGGTGGCCCACGGCCGCGCGCACCGCCGGCCGCAGCAGGTTTGCAGCATAAGTCTGCCACCCTGCAGCTTCCGAGCAAGACCTCTTGTTCTAGCATTTCTGTTTCTTTGACATGCTTCCTTCTTGTACTTTGTTGAAACCTTTTGTATTTGAAAGTTTAGATCATATCCACCTTCTCCCTTCTATCATCTAAGCTGTACATAAAGTATTAAGAAGATCCTTTATTCTTTCCTGGTGATTTTTTTGATGATTTTTGCACAATTTCCAATTTATTTTCCGTATTCTACATGAAGTCTCACCAATGATCTATAAAATAGCATCAACAAACTTTATTTCTGCTGCTAAAACCTCTCCCTTATATAACCTAACATCTTGTTCACTTTTTGCATTGATTTGTTATATTGCTCACCTACTTTTAAGTCTGCTGAAATAATGATTCCCAGGTCCCTCTCCTCTATAATAATTGACTTACAGTGCCATTAACCCTGTATTTTGCCTTTCAATACTATTGACTACAATATTTTCCTTATGATTGTAGACTTGATATCTATCCTGGTTGTCCTCACGCCCCTCCCACTGCTCCTTTTCTGTGCTTTTTATAACGTCTTCATCTCCAGTTGCTCTGTCTGTCTGTGTTTTAGGACCTCTCCTTTTCTTTTTAAATGCTATAATTTGGTGACCTCATCAACTTCTTTGGCTTTAGGTATCCCTTCTATACTGATGTATGAACCAATAATCTCAGATCTGCAATCCAGTCCCTAGTCTCTGATTGCTTCTTGGCTATATCCCTGTGGATGGTGCTCCGCCACCTCAAGCTCAATATGTCTAAAACTGAGCTCTTCATATTTTCTTGTAAACCAGGCTCAATATCCCCCTTTTCCATCACAGTAAACTGAAACAACATCTATACTGTCCCCAAAACATCAACAAAGAATGGGAAACGAATCCTCTGACTGGTGCTTCTAATATCAAAATGGAATAACAGTGTGGGTAGGGAGTCCAGAACCATAAGCAATATAAGGACACACTGGTTGTCGGAGGAAAGTCCCGTTGGAGTTGGAAGTAATAAAAACTCATGATTTGTATGGACTGTCTTGGTCCCAGCAGTACTGTGCTTCAGTCCAGAAGGGTGAATAGCAAAATCGGGTAGATGCTGAGCCCAGCAATAGAAATAGGGCTGGAGGCTGGTGCTAATAAAACATATTTATTTAATGTGCATAATAGCAAAAATAGGCAGCAAGGTCCTCTGACACGTTTCTTGCCTGCTAGGCGTGAGCCCTATTTCTATTGCTGTGCTCAGCATCTACCCGATTTTTGCTGCCACCAAAACATGTTGCCTATGTATGATATTTGACTTCTCCCTTTACTTTGTCATTCAGATTCATGGCTAAAACTTGTCATTTGTCCGATATTTTCACTCTCTGAACGTACAGGCAGCGGGAGTGTGAAGGGTGACCGGGTGCAGGGGCTCTTACCTCCGATTCAGAAGCAGGCTGCAGCGTCTGGTAACCAGGGCAACAGGCGGCGTCACCTCCCCCCTACCCCCACCTCCCAACCAAGCAGAATACTAACCATTGAGAGGGCTCAATGTCATTTCCCAGCATGCACAGCTCCTCCATTTGCAAGCTGGGAAATGTTGTTTCCTTCCAGCTTTGCATGTGGGAGAGGAGAGAAGAGCTCTACTGAGTCCCTGCCTCCACAGGTAAGAGGAGGTGGCGAGGAAGGAGAAAGGTGATGGTGAGGAAGGTGGGGGGTTGGGATGAGGATGAAGAAGGAAGAGGGGGGGGTGAAGGTGAGGGAGGAGGAGGGGGGTGAAGGTGAGGGAGGAGGAGGGTGAGGGTGAGGATGGAGTAGGAGGGAGTGGTGGTGGTATGGGAGTATGAGGGGGAAGAGGATGAGGGGGGTTGCAACAATCTTGGAAGTAGTAGGAGAGAAGCATTAAGATCAGTATAGCTCGCTATATGACTGCAGGTATGTTATTTATAAATTATCTGACCGATATGTCATTTTTTTTCTAAGTTTCACTCCATGTATCCACCAATTTGTTCAATTTCATATTCTATTTTGTAAAAAATTCTGGGAGGGCTCTCAATCCTCAAACCCCTCCCAGAATAATTTTTACGAAATAGAATATGTAATAGTGCACATGTGGAGTGAAATGTAGAAAAAATTGTGTCCAGTATTTTTTTGAGAAGCCACATGGCAACCCTATGTGCAATCTATCCAAAATTCTGCATCTAGAATAATTTATCTTTCTCCCAGAACAGCCCCTGCTCATCACCTCCTTAAATCCCTCTCCTTGCTTCCCATCAAGTTCCAGATCACCTTCAAAGTTCTCCCTCTTACTTTAAAGGTTATCCACTTGTCTGCTCTTCCCTACAGCTCGGATTTCTTGCTTTGCCTCTGCTTGTCTCGGGTGCTATGTAGAGATACTATCTCCTTTCCACATCTACTGCTGTCTCTCACCGTAAACATTTTTTCCTCACTGCCCTTTACCTGTGGAACTCCCTCACAATCCGTATGCACTTCTTTTTCCACCTTTAAGTCTAATCTAAAAACACACCTGAATGAAGCATTTCAATAGCTTGGATTTATGACTACTGCCCCACACCCACAGCCGCACATACCAACCATTGTGGTCGAGCACTGGCATCTACTGCAATTACTCCCTTAGCTACTGTCTCTGTAAGTCTCCTACAAAAATAAGGGATGTTTGCTGCACACCAAAAATATGACGTGCTGATACATTTACCGGTGCTCCTTAGTCGCAGGGAAGACCTGAATAACATCCAATATATCCAATGTAATAGATGGAAAAGAGCACACAGATTTCAATAACAAGAAATGTATTGTGCCATAAAACACGCAATGTTTCGGCCTGCTGGCATGCCACTTCACTTGAGAAAGGCCAGCAGGCCGAAACATTGTGTTTTGTATGGCACAATAAATTTCTTATTATTGAAATCTGTGTGCCTTTGTCCATCTACTACATCTGTAAGTCTCCTCACATACTGTATCACTTAGATTATAAGATCTCCAGGGCTTTGTATGCTAAAAGATAATGGTGAAAAGCAGCAGGGTTGCAGACCTGTATGAGACATATGGGTTCAACAAAGACCTTAAACTTTAGTAAGGCCGATTTTAATAAACTGAGGTCTAATCTAGTAGTAATAAATTGGGATAATGTTTTTGCAGGGGAAAATGTAGAAGATAAATGGGCAGTCTTTAAAACATTGTTAGAAAAGCACACTTATCAGTGTATACCCTTGGGTAATAAGTATAAAAGAAATAAGTCAAAACCAATGTGGCTAAATAAACAGGTAGGGGAGGAAATGGACAAGAAGAGGAAGGCGTTTAGATTCTTTAAATCAGAAGGGACGGAAACATCGTATCAGAATTATAAGTAATGTAACAAAAATTTCAAAATGGCAATCAAATTAGCAAAAATGGATAATGAAAAAAGGATTGCAATAGAAAGTAAGGTCAACCCTAAAAAGTTCTTTAAGTACCTTAATAACAAAAAATGAGAAAAGAAATTATAGGACCCTGTCAGTGTGAGATGGAAGGCAGATTATTGGAGATAAGGAAAAAGCTGAGGTATTAAACAAATTCGTTGCCTCTGTGTTTACCAGGGAAGAATCAAGTTCAATAGTAGTGCCGCAGGAGGAAGCCACAACCTCCATATTAATGAACAATTGGTTAACTGAGAAAGAAGTTCATAAGCGACTTGAAAAAATTAAAGTAAATAAGGCACCTGGCCCCGATGGCATACATCCAAGAGTTCTCAAGGAGTTAAGCTCAGTAATAGCCAAACCATTATATTTAATATTCAAGGATTTCCAAAGGCTCAGTACCACAAGATTGGCATAAAGCAGATGTGGTGCCTATATTTAAAAAGGGAGCTAGATAACAACCAGGAAATTACAGACCTGTAAGCCTGACTTCAATAGTTTTTATTTATTTATTTATAAATATTTTACCAGGAAGTAATACATTGAGAGTTACCTCTCGTTTTCAAGTATGTCCTGGGCACAGAGTAAAACAAATAATACATGGTTACAAGTACAGTTACATAAATGAACAAGGTATACATTATATACAAGACATTGCGTGCACAGTTAAAGAAAAAATATATAATGAGCGTATGAAACAGTTACAGACCAGATTGGGGTGCACGGAAGGAGAAGGAGGAACGTCCGGATACTTTGTTGAGCCTTGGGACCATGAATTGTCTTTTGGAGTCTTATCTCAGGTGATAGGTGCTGCATGTGGTAGGGGTGAGGCGCTTGTTCAGGTAGCTGGGTAGCTTGCCCAGAAAGTATTTGAGGGTGAGACAGGAAAGGTGAACTTTGCGCCTAGACTCTAGTGATGACCAATCTAGTTCTTTGAGCATTTCGCAGTGATGTGTGTTGTAGTTATTGGAGAACAAAACGACAAATTGAATTGTAGAGGGTGTCAAGTTTGCTAAGGTGGGTTTGAGGAGCCGAGCCATATACTATGTCTCCATAGTCAATAATTGGCATTAGCATCTGCTGTGCAATACGCTTTCTGACCAGGAGACTTAGGGAGGATTTGTTCCTGTAAAGTACCCCTAGTTTGGTATAGGTCTTGGTTGTCAGGGTATCAATGTGCATCCCGAATGTTAAGTGGGAGTCAAACCATAAGCCCAGGTATTTAAAACTAGTGACAGGTGTTAGAATGGTGTTAGCGTTGGTTCTAATCAGGAGCTCAGTCACTGGAAGCTTTACAAATTTAGTCTTGGTCCCAAATACCATTGTTACAGTCTTGTCAGTGTTTAAAAATAGTTTGTTTTGGGAAATCCAGTTTTCGAGTCTCAAAAAGTCAGACTGAAGTATGTGATGAAGGTCAGAGAGGCTATGGCTGTGTACATATAGGATTGTGTCATCTGCATACATGTGTATTGAGGCTTCCTTACAAGCTGTGGGAAGATCATTAATGAACACTGAGAAGAGTAGGGGCCCCAGAACAGAGCCTTGCGGGACACCACAGGTGATATCCAGGGGGTTGGAGTTTGAGCCTGAGATGGACACATGTTGGGATCTTCCTGATAGGTAGGACTGAAACCAGTTTACAGCATGTTTCCCTATTCCAGAGCTCTGGAGTTTGTTAAGCAGGATAGCATGATCAACTGTGTCAAAAGCCTTTGCAAAATCTAGGAATACTGCACTAGTGAGTTGTCCCCGTTCCATTCCACACTGGATTTCATTGCAAACTTTTAGCAGGGTAGTTACGGTGGAGTGTTTGGGACGAAACCCAGACTGGAATTGGCTAGGGAAATTTGTCTTGGTGTAGAAATCGCTTAATTGGGAGTGGACACATTTTTCCATGACTTTGGATAGGATTGGGAGAAGTGAGATTGGCCTGTAGTTTGAGACAGTGTTTTTGTCCCCACTTTTGAAGATTGGGACAACTCTGGCAGTTTTCCAGGTCTTAGGGATATGGCCTGCAGACAGGATAGAGTTGACTATGGACGCAATTGGTTTGGCAATGGCTGGGGCACCAAGTCGTTGGAACCTAGATTGTAGTAAGACGGGTCCACATTGGCTGCTTAGTTTTAGTTTGAGGAGCGCTTGTGTAATCTCCTCTTCAGATACTGGGCTAAATTGAAAATTGTGGGCAGAGTTGGGAGGGGGTGGGACTGTAGGGATACTCCCAGGATGAGATTCATGTTTGGGGTTTGTGCTGCGTTTCGCTAATAAGTTAGTGACACACCCCACAAAGTAATCATTGAATGCATTTGCAATGTCAGTGGGGTTTGTCAGAGTAATATCCCCCTTAGTGATATTACTTGGTTGTTGATGGTTAGGAGGCTGGAATAGTAGGGAAACTACTTGAAGGTTTAATATGGGATAACATTCAGGAATACTTAATGGAAAACAAAATTATTAGTAATAGTCAGCATGGATTTATGAAGGATAGATCTTGCCAAACTAACCTTATTTATTTCTTTGAGGAGGTAAGTAGGAATTTAGACCCGGGTAATGCAGTTGATGTGGTCTACTTAGATTTTGCAAAGGCGTTTGATACGGTTTCACACAAGAGGTTGTCGTACAAATTAAAAGAAAATTGGACTCAGAAATAATATATGCACCTGGATTGAAAACTGGTTAAAGGACAGACAACAGAGGGATGTCATAAATGGAACTTTTTCAGGTTGGGCTAAAGTCGTGAGTGGAGTACCTCAGGGATCGGTACTGGGACCCCTGCTTTTTAACTTGTTTTTTAATGACCTTGAGGTTGGGCTCGAGAGCAAAGTCTCCATCTTTGCTGATGATACTAAATTGTGTAAGGTAATAGAATCAGAGCAGGATGTAATTTCTCTTCAGAAGGACTTGGAGAGACTGGAAACCTGGGCAGGTAAATGGCAAATGAGGTTTAATACAGATAAATGTAAGATTATGCATTTGGGATGCAAGAATAAAAAGGCGACTTACAAATTAAATGGAGATATATTGGGGGAATCCTTGATGGAGAAGGATTTAGGAGTGCTTGTAGACTGCAGGCTTAGCAATAGTGCCCAATGTCATGCAGTAGCTGCAAAGGCAAACAAGATCTTATCTTGCATCAAACGGGCAATGGATGGAAGGGAAGTAAACATAATTATGCCCCTTTACAAAGCACTAGTAAGACCACACCTTGAATATAGAGTACAATTTTGGGCACCAATCCTAAGAAAAGACATTATGGAATTAGAGAGAGTGCAGAGAAGAGCCACCAAATTAATAAAGGGGATTGACAATCTAACTTATGAGGAGAGGCTAGCTAAATTAGATTTATTTACATTAGAAAAGAGGCGTCTAAGAGGGGATATGATAACTATATACAAATATATTCAGGGTCAATACAAGGAGCTTTCAAAAGAACTATTCATCCCACGGGCAGTACTAAGGGCTCGGGTCCATCCCTTAAGGTTGGAGGAAAGGAGATTTCACCAGCAACAAAGGAAAGGTTTCTTTACAGTAAGGGCAGTTAACATGTGGAATTCATTACCCATGGAGACTGTGATGGCAGATACAATAGATTTGTTCAAAAAAAGGTTGGACATCTTTTTAGATGGGAAAGGTATGCAGGGATATACCAAATAAATATACATGGGAAGGATGTTGATCCAGGGATTAATCCGATTGCCAATTCTTGGAGTCAGGAAGGAATTAATTTTTCCCCTTAATGGGGTTTTTTGTTTGCCTTCCTCTGGATCAATAAGTAAGTATAGATATAGGATAAAGTATCTGTTGTCTAAATTTAGCATAGGTTGAACTTGATGGACCTATGTCTTTTTTCAACCTCATCTACTATGTAACTATGTAATGTGCTCACAAGTGGTATTTTTATTTCCCTTCCCTTTATATCATTTTATGTTTGTTCCACTTATTGTATTATCATTTCCTAATTATATTGTCTCTATTATAAAGAGCTGGTAAATTGCTGCTATATCAATAAAAATATAAATACATAGAAGTCTGTCAAACTTGAGCAAAAATTAGTAACATATGTATAAAAGAAAAAAATCCTTTGCTTTTTGGGGGATACTTTTTGTACCACTGTTTACTCCAATTTTGCAGCCAGCAGACTTTGATACCTAACCCCCAATCTACAGCATTGGTGCAAACTGGGGGGTGCAAGATTTGCTGGGGGGGAACGGTAGTTACAGAGGCATTTAAATGAAATGCCGGGGGAGGCGAGAGGCCTCGTAACATCACTTACCTGCTGCAAGCCGGGTCTTCGGTGACGCGTCGCCATGGCAACACAGCATCAAATGACACAGCGGGGTCATGTGACGTGACTCGTCGCCATGACAAAACGCGTCAAATGACACGACGGGGTCACGTGATGTCACATGACCCGCGATGTCAATTGACGCAGGGTTCTTACCGAGGGGTGGCATGAAAGCTGGGGCTCCCAGGCAGGGGGGCGCATACAAAAAACTTTGCACACCCCTTATCTACAGTGCACTACTGAGGTCTGTTACTAACACAATGAGAATGATACACAAGCATTGTCACAGTAGTGTTGACAGAATGCCTTTCATTAAAGTCGCTCTGAGCAGCTGGTGTCTGTAAAGCAGCAGAAACACTGTAGGTAGATGCATCTTTTAGGTGGAATGGTTTTCCTCTTTTTTTTTTTACCAATTATAATGACCCTGCTGTTGGTTGCACAGAGAAGATGTGTTTACAATACTCCAGCAGTGCAAAACAAGTTTTTCCAAAGTAAATCCTGTTACTTCAAGGCAGGGGAGTACGGCATGTATACAGGATCCAGCAGGTTGCATTACAGTCTGTTTGGTACTGTGTTATAGGTTGCATAGAAGTGAGTACTATAAAGAATATGCAATGTTTTCCATTAAAGGATTGCTGTATTGTTTTTTAAATTCCTTGTAATATACATTTTTAAATAAATACAAATTGAAATTTTCAATCATCAAAAACCACTATGTAGCAACACTGCAAGGCTTGTGACCACTGAGCAGTGCTATGTTATAGGACACCTGCTTGCTCCGGAGGAAACCTTCTAGCCCATTCAAATGAATGGACCTTAAGCAATCTTCTAGAGCCAGGTGGTGTAAAAATGGGCCTTTTTACATCATCTGTATTATTTTTGTTATCAACACAGGACATTACTGTACAATGATATTGAAAACTTTCTTGTGTGTTGCATGGCACATCAGTTTTATAGCACTTCTTGCCCATCTGTTGTGTGGCACTATGCCCATCTGTTGTATGGTATGCTATGCTCGTCTGTTGTGTGGCACGCTATGCTTTGACAACTACGGTACAGTTGGAAACATAGCTGAGCTCTTGTACCTCCCGGATCCTCCCACTGCTTATCTCCAATGATTGTATCTGAGTTGAAACACCATCCGCTGCTTTGATCATCTTTCTTCCGGAGACTGATTTTGTTTAAAACCTTGGAATGACAAGTTCTTTTGTTGATACAGTCCTGTGCAGGTACAGTAAATGATACTGTAGGTTTTCTTTTCACATCGACACACCTGGAATCACATGAAAAATTCTTTCAAACAAAATATTCTCTAAGACTTTACAAAATAAAGGGCTCTAACATAATGCTCACTGTTCTATATTCTCTGATGATTCATTCAAAGCATAAAATGTTGCATTTTAAAAATGTTCTAGGAAGTTCCAGTTCACCCATAAATATGGCAAACATCCATAGATGTGATTAACATTATCACTGCTAGTTGGCCTGAAACAAAGGATGGGGGTCATTTAGAGAGCACCAGAGATTAGCAGGAAGAAGCTTAGTCTATATCATTTTGACAATGGCATTTGCTTTATGTAGCCAAATGTGTGATATCAACCAGATGGATTGATTAAGTGGTATTACCAAAGGGTAAACATAGAGATCATTGATGCTACACTTATTAGGATTTCAGTATGTTTTCATGTAGATCAAGTGGATATCTAGCAAATTAGCGTCTATCAGGTTTTAATTTTCTTTGTTTCTCTCTTTGTTTATAATCATTAAAATTAGTGGAGGAAGAGTGCTTATTATATAGGGATTTTTTCTCTTTCTGTATACAAGCTATTTATTTCCTTAGCACCTATCTAGTATGTTATAATTACATTAGACAGTGCGGTCTACACCTTTGGATATATGTAGCCAAAAGAGCCAAATTGCATAATTTTCAATAACAATACGACAATACCATCTAATATTAATTATACAACTTTGGTACATGTTTGAATATGTGACATGTCATGCTATTCAGGGGCGTAATTTTGCCCGGGGGCCCACTCTGTAGCGCAAACAATGCATATTGTTGCTGCTGCGCATGCGCGACCGGCACTTGACTACTACGCATGCGCGATTGGCGGTTGCCGATCACTCATGGGCATGCGTGATCGCAGCTTGCCAATCATGCATGCACATGAGCAGCCAGCATGGGCCGCTCGCGCATGCGCAGTAGGAAAGAGCTGAACGCGCGTGCGCAGTAGGCAAGTTCTGGTCTCGCGTGCGCAGTAGGCAAGTGCCGGCTGCGCATGCGCAGTATGTTAAATGGGGATAAATTAGGGTAATCCTTGATGGAGAAGGCTTTAGGAATGCTTGTAGACAGCAGGATTATCAATATTGCCCAATGTCATGCAGTAGCTGCAAAGGCAAGTAAGAGCTTATCTTGCATTAAACGGGCAATGGATGGAAGGGAAGTAAACATAATTATGCTCCTTTACAAAGCATTAGTAAGACCACACCTTGAATATGGAGTACAATTTTGGGCACCACTCCTTTGAAAAGACATTATGGAACTAGAGAGAGTGCAGAGAAGAGCCACCAAATTAATAAAGGGAATGGACAATCTAACTTATGAGGATTTAGCTAAATTAGATTTATTTACATTAGAAAAGAGGTGTCTAAGAGGGGATATGATAACTATATGCAACTATATTTGGGGACAGTACAAGGAGATTTGAAAATAACTATTCATCCCAAGGGCAGTACAAAAGACTCAGGGTCATCCCTTAAGGTTGGAGGAAAGGAGATTTCCCCAGCAACAAAGAAAAGGGTTCTTTACAGTAAGGGCAGTTAAAATGTGGAATTCATTACCCATGGAGACTGTGATGGCAGATACAATAGATTTGTTCAAAAACGTAGGACATCTTTTTAGAAAGGAAAGGTATACAGGTGTAACCCTTCTATGGTACCCCACCCGACATGAGATTGGGGGGTACACTCCTTCTGGTCACTCTGAGTGGTCTTGGTGCTGTGACCTGCTGGTAAACAGGAGGGCTGAGTGCTCCGCGGTGTTGTGGGGAGAACCCAGGACAGGGACAGGAGGTGTGGTGTGGGACAGGTTACCTTGTTCTCTCAGGGTGCACAGCGCCTCCAGCCAGTAGGGATCCCCTAGCGCCTCCAGCCAGTAGGGATCCCCTGGGGCCTCCAGAGGAGAGACCCCCACTGACACTCCATTCTCCAGACACCAGGAACAGGGACACACACAGCAGCTTCTTTTCTGTAGATCTTTATTCAGGGCAGCATACACAGCATACAGCAGAACATGATAGGCCTGATATGCTCTCTGCCCTTCTGCTCATAGCAGCTTGATTTCCCCCCCCCCCTCCTTACCCAGGTGGGGCAAGAGGGGGAGAACTATTCTTGGTTTCCTATCTCTCTCAGCTCTCTCTGAAGACTAACTAACTGACATACTAAATTTAGGAACCATGCCTCAATTTGAATATCCTCAGGGAGTGTCTCTAACTTTGAATCATTACAACTCAAAGCTGGATACCGATTGGCTCACACACATCAGGGGGTGTTCCAACCCATATCCACCCTTTGGATTAACATGCTCACAGGTTGCTTAGGCCCGCCCCTGAATATTGCTACATACTCAGAGCTGAAATGCAAAACAGGCCAACTGAAGGAATTAACCTTTCCACTGCCTGTTCTAACAGGACTGACAGAGGAAAGGCCCAGAATTAGCAATAGCTGCTGAAGGCCAGGCTATACAGGGATATACCAAATAAGTATACATGGGAAGGATGTTTATCCAGGGAGTAATCCGATTGCCAATTCTTGGATCCAGGAAGGAATTTATTTTTCCCCTTATGAGATATCATTGGATTATATGACACTGGGGTTTTGTGTTTGCCTTCCTCTGGATTAATATACTGTAAGTACGGATATAGGATAACGCATTTGTTGTCTAAATTTAGCATAGGTTGAACTTGATGGACGTATGTCTTTTTCAACCTCATCTATTATATAACTATGTAAATAGGCAAGTGCCGGTCGTGCATGCACAGTAGGCAAGTGCCAGTCGCGCATGTGTGGCCAAGCACAATACAAAAATGTTGCCATGGGGGCCCGCATGACTTTCTACGCCACTGGTGTTATTGATACATTGACCATTCTACTTAGTGTTCTGTGACGTTGTCTTAATCATACTTGTGATGAATTCAACTCTATTTATTTATTGAAAATCACAAAAATCCTGCTCCATTTGCCAGAATGCCTTGCAATTTATTAGTAAAATTATACATTTTTATTCCCAAGTCTTGTTTAAATAAAAGTGTTATTTGGTGGCATCTTTTAATTAAAAAAATGATTGGAACCTGCTAAGTTACCACGTCAAGGTGAACTCCATTTTAGCAGGTGCCTACACAAAAATTTCATGTTTCTTATTGTCTTGTGTATTTAACATCTCCAACAATTACAAGAAAAGGCAACTGGCTAGTTCTGAACAAGAGAACATGTGACATACAGTATGGGAAAGTGCCTGAAGGGTTAAATGAATAAAGCATGTTATGCTATCTGTAATTCAGTGCAATTAAAAGTGGCACAAAAAAAATAGGAATAACATTCCCTTGGCAATATAAAGGAAACTTTGAGTGCACAAGATTCTTAGTAAAATGTAATATATAGTATATATATATATATATATATATATATATATATATATATATATATATATATATATATATATTAGTGTGTGAAGGGATGGGGCACACACTTATGGGATATAAACCAGACTGCTCCAGAAGGTGCTTCTATAAGAGTACGTAAATGATACTGCATAAAAATAACGGGATTAGCCCACCAAAGATAAAAAGTATTTTATTGGCCCGATGTTCGTTCTTTGGTGTTGACAGCACAGATATAGTGTAGAACAAACACTACTCAAATATAGTATATAGCTGCTTGTTGTTAATGATAATTTTGATGGCAATAGATAATTGCGTTTAAAGATAATGGGGAAATATTTTGCATTATGTGACTCAGTAAAGAGTTGATTTTGCAAAGTAACTATACTGCAAACTAATGCAAAATTTGCATGGTGAATATCCTATTAAAATCATGTAGAACTAGATAATTTTATGGTTGGCCTGGGAAAAGCCTGCTAAAATGGCAAGTATCATTTTCTTACCTACTTAAAGCGGCCTATTGGCGGTATAAAAGACATACCGTTATATATTGGAATCCTCCCCAGTTCTTTGTTATATGAAAGCTGATTCAAATGGTAATTGAAAAAGGCTTGGGAGACTTTGTTCTTTGCACAGCAAATCTCCTTAGACAATGTAGGGGTAAGAGAGAGGTTTTACTCAAGTGTCAAAGTAAAAAGAGTTGAGAAAATAAATGACGGTACTCTCTAGAGAGTATAAGGACTGAAAAAAATTGCTGCATACAGCAATTCTCAAAGGTCTTTAAATATGGATACACTATGCTGGGCTTTTTCAGTGGCAGTACAAACAGTACAAAGATTCAGTTCACATTTATTGCATTTCTTTTTAGAACTGTGATACAAATCTATTTGCTTCAGGTAATAAAATGTTGGCATTGTGTTTCATCTTTCTCGAATTACATTGCATCCCCTTTTGGCTCCAGTAACACATCTTTTGAATAATTGTACTGATTTTAGAAGTAAATAAGTAAGCAAGTAAATAACAAAGGGAAATATAATAGAAACAAATGGGAGGGAATACAGTCAGTATGTTTGCAGCCTTAAAACTCTGCAAATATTCACACACCAAAAATCATCATAACAGAAATTAAAATCATCTCTTTTGTTTTAAGCAAACAGCATTCAAAATAGGGACTTGTAAGGACTCAGAGGTTAATGAGCACAATTACAAGAGGGAATGCTAATTGGAATGGCATCGCTTAGGAAACTGTTTAACGTGGTTCATATCCTCCTATTATATCATGTGACCTTGGGCAAGTCGTTCCATCTTCCTTTGCTTCTTGCCACAAATAATAGATTGCAGGCTTTATCATTTAGGAATGTAATTGCAATGTGCGGTGCTGGGTACTCACTGACTTATATACCTCCCAAAACACTCATCTATACAAACTGTGGAGAGATACCGCCGTACCTGCAGTATGAACACGCCTGAGATTCCTGGGAAATAATCTAATTGAAATATGCAAACAGGTTTCTATCTCTCTTTATCTTGCAAAAGCCTTATTTCAGGGTCTGTATTTCTCAGTGTTGCCATTGCAGCAGCATTTAAGACTCATTTCACAATTTATTTAATGTGAAATATTTAGCATTTTTTTCTTTTTTATTGCAAAACAAATTGTGATAATGCTTGGGACACTTTTGCACATTGCTATTTATAATAAACACACATTGAGGTTGAATTGCAAGCAGAGAGGCACCAATGGTGACATAGTGATATATTGACAGAGGCAGATACGGTGACAATGACAGACAATTACGGAAGCCCCCGAGAAAAATAAGAAAGGGGGCACATGATCCTAGACAGGTGGGTCCCCATAAAGGGTGTTAGGGGTTAAAATTAGGACAGGATGGTAAGGATGGGTAAGAATAAGAGGCTTTCGTGAATTTCCCTCTTCCTTTCGTCTGTGGTCCAGGTGCCTTCCCTCCCTATAAGGCAATGCTTCTAGGGTTAGTGAAGGGTATTCTTCTGTTATAATGTATTACATTGTAAATTGTTGGTAATTGTATATGTTTTCTACAAAGTAATGGTGGTTTGATAGGTGCCACAGTATTTTGTCACTGCAATGGTGACGCGGGGAATTGCCGGCTGGTCCTGGAAAAGAATAGTAAGCCCATTTTAGTAGGGCAGCCTACTATATGGCAGATTGAGGAGGTGCTCCTGGCTTGGCGTTCTCTTTCTTGAGAGAGGGGAGGGAGGGGAGACCCCTATGCAAAAAAAAGGAGCCTGAACGTACCTAGGAGATATTCTAATGAGATACTGTATGCAAAAGAATATTTCAATGAGTCTACCACCTTACTCATAAAATATTTCCAGAACACCAATACTGACAAGGCCCTTATTATGAAGGGGGTACTAATGTCAGGCCCAATACAATCAGAACCCACAATCTCTGCTATTCTGGGTAGCAGCTCTAGCATTTAACTAAATCAGATGCTGGAAGCACTACTACCACAGCACACTTTTGAGCTCTACTGCTCACACCTTTGCTTCCTCATTCTGGCTTTCTTTAAAGCTGCAGTTCAAGCAATATCCTGCATGTGTGTGTGTGTGTGTGTGTGTGTGTGTGTGTGTGTGTGTGTGTGTGTGTTTTTAAATAAATCTGTTCTGTACTATGAGAAAATACTTGTAGCATTTTAAAAAAAAATTCAAAGACATGTTTAATGTATTCTAATGTAGCAAGCATTTTTGTTTCTATAGAAACCCTTTACAAAGTCACACCCCTTTCCTTTCTGAGACAGGCTCTGGCTCTTGAGCCCTGTCCCGTCTCTAGCAGTGCACCAATTGTATCTAGTAACTGCCTGGTCACATGATCTTCCACACAGAACTTTGCATCGTGGGTACTGTTTTGCTGCAATAACTGAACTACTATAAATAACCCAGAACAAAGCGATCGATTACAGCAGAACGGATCGATCTGCAACTTAGCTAATCACTTGTCAGTGTGCAGATTGTATTGATGCACATTTTGAAAAAAACCACTTCCACCTAAAATGTGATCTTTGTCTCTGACGGATGCAAGACACACAGTTTGATACATCGTCTTATAATATGTAACGTAACTCCTACAAGTTCATCCTTTTTATACAACACAAATGGCAAGCTGAAGCATATTGGTCAAAAGATAGTGCAAAGCACTTTATACATTGACGTGTAGAGTTACAAGATAACAGTAACTATTTTGTTACCAAACTGCCCTGATACATAGCCCCCGTGACTACTATTGTATATTTGGCCTTTTTAAACATGCTTTATACAAGACATCCCACAAGAGCTACCAGTAATAGATGTCTGAGAGAGTGAAATAGGCTCAAGTAGTGTGTTATAGGCCTTGACACATTTATGAATATATATGAATCATCTGCAGTAAGGGATATATCATCTGCAGTAAGACCAGTCAGAAATAATAGAAGTTAAAGAGGCAGAATAATCCAGTGGCTGACGAGATGACGAGATGACGAGATATCTATCTATCTATCTATCTATCTATCTATCTATCTATCTATCTATCTATCTATCTATCTATCTATCTATCTATCTATCTATCTATCTATCTATCTATCTAATTATCTAATTATTAAGGTTATGGTGGGTAAAAAAAGTGACAAAAACCCTCCACAGTAAAGCTTAAACAACTGTAAATATTACTGTATGTTCATTTGCATGTCTTAGACAGGTCTGCAACCCTGTCTTTCCCCATTATCGCCCAGCATACAGCGCTTCCACTGCAGCAAGGGATTCTGGGAAATGACATGCAAATGAGCACTCAGGGCCACCTTTTGTCTCAAGCTCGTATTACACAAGCAAATCCTCAAGCCAATGCATGCTGTTTTAAACACAGCTTTTAGACAGAGGCTGGGATGAGATGCAAAGCCATTAAACCCACTCACTGTGAGTAATGTATACTTTTATTATTTCTATGGGACATGCACCTATTCATTATTGAATTTCTATTGGAGTGCCAGTGATTTTTTATCATATATATATATATATCTATATATATCTATCTATATATAGATAGATATATATAGATATATATATATCGTCAGCCACTGGATTATTTTGCCTCCTTAACTTCTATTATTTCTGACTGGTCCGTTTTTTTTTCATCTGGTTACATAATAAAATATCCCATGTGGAGATCCCATTTTAAGCCCATGCATGTTTGTCTGCAACTTTAGATGTACTCAAATGTACCGTCTACAGCCGACCTAACTCTGTCATCACTGTTTTCAACATAAATAATTTTAGTTATTCATGTCTATTGAGAATCGGAATGCAATGGCTTTGGAGGTAAGAAAAAACATGGACTGGATGCAGATTTTATGATGAGTGTAATGCTGCTACATACATTTGTTTAAGAACCATATAGCCATATACATTATTTAAAGGTTAATTGTTTAATATATAGGACAGTTTTAATGATGTATTGTTTACTAAATATTTGGCTTCACATTTTCCCCTTGCTGCCTTAGAATGGTGCTTTTAAATTAACTTACACAACAGCGTATGTTACTATGCTAAACAACCCGCAATGTTTTTATTTCATGGACCTTTTTTTTTTCAATTGTGGCCTGTTTATAAACTCTTATGAAAATCTCACCTAGACTACTATGTTCAGTTCTTGAGACCATGTCTCCAGGAGCGCATAAAAAAATTGAATGATGGTGTAAAGAAAGGCTACTAAAATGGTACATGGGCTATAGCAGGGGTAGGCAACTCCAGCCTCAAGGGCCAGCCAACATATCAGGTTTTCAGAATACCCCTGCTTCAGCACAGGTTTGCTCAGTCTTTGACTGATAGATAGCCACCTGTGCTGAAGCAGGAATATCCTAAAATCTGAAGTGTTGGTGGCCCTTGAGGACTGGAGAGATCCAACCCTGGTCTATATACAATCAAACGTATCAGGAAAGACTGAAGAACCTAAATATGTGCTGATTAGAGGAGAGAAGAGAGAACAAGTTATGATCAAAATAAATTGCTTCAACAAAGTACACGAGGGAAGGTTACAGTATATCAGAGAAAGAATTGCTAAAACAAGAGGTCCATCTCTGAAGCTGGAGGATAGCAGGATCAGGGGAAATGTAAGGAAGTGTTTCTTCATGCAAAGAGTGGTGGTTTCATGGGATAGCCTCCCAACATGCTGCCAAAGACAGAGGTCATTACACTCTGCTCATATTACTCGACCTCTCTGCAGCATTTGACACTGTGGACCCCCCTCTTCTCCTTCACATTCTCCATACTCTAGGCATTCGTAACAAAGCTCTATCCTGGATCTCCTCTTACCTCTCCAATCGTACTTTCAGTGTCTCCTGCTAACACCTCCTCCTCCCCTATCGATCTCTCTGTGGGGGTACCCCAGGGCTCAGTCCTGGTACCTCTCTCTTATCTCTGTACATACTCTCTCCAGGTGACCTAATCACATCTCTTGGGTTTAAATATCACCTCAATGCTGATGACACAGAAATTTACTTTTCAACCCCCGACCTTACACCTTCTGTATAGACCAAAGTTTCTGAATGTCTCTCTGCTATATCATCCTGGATGGCCCTCCGTCGCCTTAAACTCAACATGGCTAAAACAGAGCTCCTCATACTTCCTCCCAGACCTGGCCCCACTACCTCCTTCCACATTACTGTTGGAAGTTCAGTCACACACCCAGTAGCGCAAGCACGATGCCTAGGGTTCACACTCGACTCCTCTCTCCCTTTCTCCTCTAACATTCAAAATGTATCTAAAACCTGTTGCTTTTTCCTCCGCAATATCACAAAGATACGCCCTTTCCTCTGTTGCTCGACTGCTAAAACTCTGATAGGAGTAAATCGTGACACACCGCTCATTTGCATTTCATTACCCAGAATCCCTGGCTGCAATGGAAGGGATAATTGGGAAAGACAGGGTTGCAGATGAGTGGTATTTTTATTTACTGTACACTGTACGATGAAGGATTTTTGGTAACTTTTTTTACCCACCATAACTTTTTTAATGTCTGATAAATATAAAAGAAAGCCAAGCATGGGGTGTGAGGTTTTACAGCAGATAAGATAAGCAGATAAGTCAAATTCTATATTCCTATGTAACGTTGTAAAGAATTGTAGAAAAATGTTCATCGTTGCATATTTTACAATAAGGCAATATGTGTTTTATATATGTTTAATAGCACATTGCAATAATTTTAAAAGAATTTAAAAAAAAACTAAATTAAAAAAAAAATGTTTTTTGATTATTTATTTTTCTGCACAGTGAGAATTACTGTTTAACAAATGAATGGCATTGTATGTGTTTTCTTTTTCTTGATGAAGTGGTGTATAATTGTGTGTTTGAATGAAGTAATATATTGGATGAAAAAGCAGTCCCTTAGTGCCTGGCTGATTTTAATTTATTTATATGTATTTGTGTGCATTGCTCAGAAACGCATTGTTCTGGAAGAAATGATAAAGCAGCCCTTGCTTATGCCTAAATTCAGAAATGCATGAAGTGTAGCTGTATAGATAATACATTCTCCCCAAGGGCTTTGGCTGAGCAAATTAGGTGTCAATGGGGTGTCTGTGCAGGCAGTGCTTCCTCTAATTAGTCTCCTGAGCCTAGTTGGTGGCGGGTATAAGATGATCTAATCAATTGGTCTGTGTCTGATAGTAGCGATGTGTAGAAATCCTAGCAGGCACAGCCACAGCCTGCTCTCACAGGTCATTCACCTGCACAGCAGGAGTTCTCATTTTCACTTTTCATCTTGTATATCACATGACGCCTATAGCTGTTTTTAGGTAAACTGAATCCCCCCAAAAAGTCTGCTCTGTCCTGTGGGCTAGATAAATGCTGCATTGTGAGTCTTGCTGGATTAATGCAAGTATTCAAATGTGAAATGTGTTGTTTGCCAAGAATAAAGCGTGGTCAGCAAATATCCCGCAGATACAGTAAATTGTGTCATGAGATTATGAATGCCTATCTATTACACGTCTATATTGTCATGGTGAAATCGATTTGTAAATGGCATGCAAATTGACACAATAAAAATCTTTAATGCCATATTCACTAAGAATTATCAATGAATAAAACCTGCACGGCTTGACACCTCCTTTGCATGCGCTTTCAACCCTTTCAATAAATGGAACTTTTTCAGGTTGGGCTAAAGTCGTGAGTGGAGTACAGTACCTCAGGGATCGATACTGGGACCCCTGCTTTTTAACTTGTTTATTAATGACCTTGAGGTTGGGATCGAGAGCAAAGTCTCCATCTTTGCTGATGATACTAAATTGTGTAAGTTAATAGAATCAGAGCAGGATGTAATTTCTCTTCAGAAGGATTGGAGAGACTGGAAACATGGGCAGGTAAATGGCAAATGAGGTTTAATACAGATAAATGTAAGGTTATGCATTTGGGATGCAAGAATAAACAGGCGACTTACAAATTAAATGGAGATATATTGGGGGAATCCTTGATGGAGAAGGATTTAGGAGTGCTTGTAGACTGCAGGCTTAGCAATAGTGCCCAATGTCATGCAGTAGCTGCAAAGGCAAGAAGGATCTTATCTTGCATCAAATGGGCAATGGATGGAAGGGAAGTAAACATAATTATGCCCCTTTACAAAGCACTAGTAAGACCACACCTTGAATATGGAGTACAATTTTGGGCACCAATCCTAAGAAAAGACATTATGGAACTAGAGAGAGTGCAGAGAAGAGCCACCAAATTAATAAAGGGGATGGACAATCTAACTTATGAGGATAGGCTAGCTAAATTAGATTTATTTACATTAGAAAAGAGGCGTCTCAGAGGGGATATGATAACTATATACAAATATATTCGGGGACAATACAAGGAGCTTTCAAAAGAACTATTCATCCCACGGGAAGTACTAAGGACTCGGGGCCATCCCTTAAGGTTGAAGGAAAGGAAATTTCACCAGCAACAAAGGAAAGGGTTCTTTACAGTAAGGCCAGTTAAAATGTGGAATTCATTACCCATGGAGACTGTGATGGCAGATACAATACATTTGTTCAAAAAAAGGTTGAACATCTTTTTAGATGGGAAAGGTATACAGGGATATACCAAATAAGTATACATGGGAAGGATGTTGATCCAGGGATTAATCCGATTGCCAATTCTTGGAGTCAGGAAGGAATTAATTTTTCCCCTTAATGGGGTTTTTTGTTTGCCTTCCTCTGGATCAATAAGTAAGTATAGATATAGGATAAAGTATCTGTTGTCTAATTTTAGCATAGGTTGAACTTGATGAACCTATGTCTTTTTTCAACCTCGTCTACTATGTAACTATATAACCCGATTTTCTGGTATACTGGCTGTAAATGTACAATGTTCAAATGTGTGTATATGTGTGGAAACAGGACAGGCTTTAGGTGGTTTCAGGCAGTAGTTCTTCTCATGGTGCTGAACCTTCAGTCACAGTACGCTCCAGAGTTCTGGAGACAGTCTCTCCTGGGACAGTCCCCAATATAGACTCAGGCAGGGGTATATAAAATGGGATCCTTTATTGAGACAGCCACTGCAGTTCTTGTTACAGCGGATGCATGATGTTATTAGCAGGATCCAGGTCTTAGGATGGCCCTAGGCCACACTGGTAGGCTGGAGGCCCGGCCAGGTGCCTCAACTCTTCCCCAGACCATAATAGGGCTGGAGTCATAGGTCTCTACCCCTGAAGGGTGAACCTGGACTCACTAACTTTACATGCTTCCTCCCTAAGGCACAGAAGCGGTAGGGCACTAGGTCTGCACCATGACTATCTGTACACAGACCCAGTTCCACCTCCACACCCGGTCACTCAGAGAGGCTGCTGGAGGAGGGGAAACCCCAAGATCACAGTCTGTTATAGCCTGCATCTATCACGGTTTACATAACAGGGGGCAGTAGAATAGCCCAAACCTACCATGGATATATATATATATATATATATATATCACAGAAAGAAATCAGCGCTAGGATTAACACAAATGAAATATTATAAGTGAGTAAATGGGTGACTAATAAATGTACTGACCCAGGTGAAATGAGCTAGCAGGATGCAGCCCTAATGAGGATATGCCTATACTGATTAAATGGAAGAAAGAAAAAAGGCACAATCCTGTATAGCAATGAAAAACAGGAAAATGTATTAATTAAGCAAGGAAAGCTAGGTGACTGAACAGATTAAAACATATGACAATAAAAAACAAGAGTACTCTTGAAAATAAAAAAGAAGGGAAATGTGACCAAAAAATGTCCAATAGCGCAAATATGGGAGGCAGTGAGATGTGGGAGGAATTGTCACTCGATAGGTAGCAAGTGACTGGAGCAACAAATGGGGAGAAGTAATTGACTCGTCAGATGATAGATTGCAGATGCAAACGTGGAAAAATCAGGCTGATATTGACCTCTATAGATGAGGTAGGGGGTAAGCAAATAACATAGGCAAGAGATTAAGGAATGGTCTCAACAAAGGATGTAACCACGGCGACCACAGGGGTCTCCGCGTCCCTCCGTCAGCACACCAACGAAATCACGCTGGAGATGAACATGTGATGCTGATCCGGGTAACACTGGAGACGCTGTTCCACTTCTACTTCCTGGATTACCCCCTCACACAAGACAGCTGTATTCGTTCAAGTTGAATATTCACTTGTGTCTCTGCTTGATGTCAGACTCAGACTCAGCCAGACAGACAGACAAATGCAGCCTTCCACTTTGTTCCGCCAATATAACTGAAATAGTTGCTCTCACTCCTCACTTGCGATTAGGCACTCCTCTCACAGTCAACTGTCGGACATTGATGACGCAAACCTACGTGTTTCGTCAGCTGTTGCGCCGACTTCTTCAAGGGCCTTTAGTCTGAGTCCAATCGAACCTCGCCCCCGTGGCCGTTCCACAGACCTGTAAATAATATTGTGACTGAAATTAAAAATAATTGTGCATTAAAATAAATTCAATAATAGAAAGAATAAATTTATTTTGTAATCCACCATCATCACATAGAAGATATTCTACTGCTGACAGACCTCTAGCATGTTCTATATAAGTATAGAGAGACGAAGTGTCACAAGTGGCCCAAATAGAGGATGGTTTTCACTGAATGTCCGAGACAGAATCGATGACATGCAAACTGTCCCTAATATGTGACCTCAAAGTTGATACATTGGTCTGAAGATAATAATCAACATATTGGGACAAGTTCGATGTCATCGAATCTGTCCCAGACACTATAGGTCTGCCAGGGGGAGAAGTGAGGGACATGTGAACCTTGGGCAAAGATAAAAAATAGGAACCCAGGGAAATGTGATATATAAAAATTTAAATTCAGTGTCTGTAAGAATACCGTTGGTCTGGGCTTCTTTGAGTATTGCCATAAGTTCGGCTTGGAAAACAACAGTGGGGTCAGATCGTATTTTAACATAAGAAGTCTCATCTGAAAGGAGGCGGTGTGCTTCACCAATATAGGCTAACCTATCTTGAAGCACTATAGCGCCTCCTTTATCTGCCTGGCAAATAACCAATTCAGAATTATTCTGTAGTTGTTCAATAGCTATTATTTCGCCGCAGGAGAGATTTTTCTTTAAAGGTTTAGAGCGTTGATCCTTGCATAAATCTTGAAGTTCACTATGAACCATAGAGTAAAAGGTGTCTATATAACTTCCCCTTCGATTGATAGGGGGAAAAATGAGATTTTGTCCTAAATGGAGAGTGATTAATGGGTATGACATCAGTTGTAGCAGAGGACATTAGATCCACATTTGATGATGTGCAATTGTCATCAAACTGATCTAACCATAAGCCAGTCGTAGTGTTCATCAGACCTTGATTGTTAATATCAAGTAATTGTGTGGGACCTACATTGTTTTTCAAACGAAAATGTCTTTTGAGAGTTAGGGGGTCATGCACTAAGCAGCGGAAAATTGCATTTGCCAGGGGTTTGAATTCGCCATGTTTTTGGCATGTTGCACTCGTTGCACTCGGGTGGTTCGCACCGGGGGTCTGGGGGCCCTCGGGTGGTCCCTACAGGTCCGCGGTGCCCCCGCAGATGTGGGGCCACCGGTTCTTCCCTGCAGGTGTCCCCCGTGGACCTGGCAGCCGTTTACCCGTGACAAGCCCGAGGAGACCGCAGGTGGTCTCCATAGGTCCCCCGCAGACCTGAGGAAACAACCCTGCATGTAAAAAAATAAACATGTCCTATATATTAAATACATCAATCCCCCCCCCCCCCACACACCACCACAACACATACATTACAATAATGTGCAAAATAACTATTATCCAGATAGGGATAATAGATTATTTGCCCATTATTAAACACATTAAGTAGCATAATAAAATAAATAAAGTTCTACTGACCTCATCAATAAGAAGCCCCCTCGCCAGACAAATCAGTGTCCTCCGTTGCCAACAAAATACATAGCCAATACATTGCAATTACATTCTGATATCAAATAACCCCTTAGTCACCTTATCGGATAATAACCGCAAAGGTAATTAAGGGGTTAAGCCACCCTGGCCCGATACCCACCCTTCACCCATTCCTTTGTACAGTGGCTTCATCATGCAACTATATATATATATATATATATATATATATATATATATATATATATATATATATATATATATATATATATATATATATATATATATACATACACACATGATGAACCAATATACAAAGAAATGTTTAAGGGTTAACAAAAACATGGACAAATAAAAATACCACTTCTCCATATCAGCCATAGTCTAACAAAATCCTATTTCCTAATAAAATCATTCTCATCTGCCATATAGTCCCGGCTTAAAGGTACAGTTTCTAAATATAGAATTGGACATGCGCAATTGCATCAATTTGGACTGGATGTCTCAGCAACATAGAACATAAAAAAAAAACGTACATAAACATGAAAAATCATAAAAAATACAGGAAATCAGATATAAACTACTAACTGGCATACATGCATAAAATCAAAAATGTTGATGAATAATATAAGAACATATATTAAATCATTATACACAGTCAAATGCCCATTGTTAACCCTTT
Organism: Ascaphus truei; assembly: GCF_040206685.1. Lineage (NCBI taxonomy): Eukaryota > Metazoa > Chordata > Amphibia > Anura > Ascaphidae > Ascaphus > Ascaphus truei. The sequence continues at coordinate 405,623,143 of NC_134484.1, read as the reverse complement.
AGTATCCATTCTAGCGTAGTGTTTATAGAAAGATGGGATGATATATATCATCAGAATAAATATGTGGCAAATAAGAACACCAAAGTATATAACGATGGATTAACAATGCAAGGTAAATCCAAATCGGACAGTATGCAAATAAAGCAAATAAAGCAATAAACCACACAGTAATAAACTGCAGGCTGTCACAGCAAAAACAACAAATAGAACCCAACACAGAGCTGAGTGTTCAGTGTCCAGTACATGACGGTCTTAGCCATCAAAAAAAAATGTGAGGAGAATGTGATAGAAGATGTGTACTAACCGCTAAGTGTATTATTTATATATATATAAATGTATAGTGAAAGACTATAAGGGAGATAATTAGAACACATATAAAATATTCAAGACCATATGTGATATTATATTTGTTAAAGCGAATAAACCCCCATACTGTGACATATAAATAGTGAGAAGTGTAGAATGACCAGTATGTAGATTATACTGGATGATAACTAAATACAGATAGCAAAAATTAATAAACAAAGATATTAAATTACTTATTAGTGAGAAAAGCTTTGAGGTCAAACTCAATATTGAGACCAGAAGGTATAAGAGTCTGGAGCTCATATATTCAAAAGGACTCCTTTTTGCCCAGGAGGCTATTGATATTGCCTCCTCGCCAACTTGGTGTAAGTGCCTCTATGGCCATACATTTTAGACCTGTGGGATCTTTGCCATGTACCTGGAGAAAGTGATTCGACACACTGTGTGTGATCAAGCCCTTAGTAATATTGTAAATATGTTCATATTTACCCCTGAGGAAGGAAGCGTAGACTTCCAAAACACGTAGGGTGGTCCGAATTGTGTACCGCTGTCCCCACAGTGCTTACCACACTCCTTGTTGCCATCTCCACGGACATAGCATTCGCTTTGGTTTATCTGCGGCTGTTTCCCATATCGTCCCGCGAAGCAAGGCTCTGACGAAACTACCAGCTTTCATTTACCGTCCTCGATTCTGCGCTGCTACTGCGCATGTGACGGCGCCCATCCTGTGAGACGTAGCCCGATGCGGCTGCTCTGTGGAGGTCTGCGGTTTGGAAGGTTGGGAGTGTACCTCCCGGAAGCTTACGCTGACGAGATGCCTTGGAGCTGACAGAAACCATCATGAGAGGGGATACTCTCTGAATTATCCACCGCCTTATATCTTCTTGTTTCTGGTAAGCGGACAGTCCAGCTATAGCTGGAGTGCACATGGGACTTATTTTACATTGTGTGTTTTGCATTTTCATTGTTTATTTGGCTGTTGTATTAAATGTTTTTTATTAATCCCAGTCATCTGTTTGTCTCAACATCTGTTTGTCTCAGCCATTGTTAGTTGTGTTTTACAGTATGTCACTGTTAGTTACTGTATTACACTATGTTATTTAATTTATTTCTTTCACATGACTGATCGCCTGCACGTGGAGAACCCAAGTGGATTTACCCTCCATCTGGTTGTATATATCCTTTTTATTTAGTGTGTCTCAGTGCCAAGCGCCATAGATATAACTTATTTTCCATTCCATTATCTGACCCTGGGTGTCAGAGTTATATCACAGGCTGCTGGCCATTTCCTGGTGTTGGAGATTAGTGCTACCTCTTGTTTTGTTGTTTTGTACCTCTAGATTATGTACTTGAGAGACTGGGTGCATAGAGCCATTATTGACTGTAAATGAGAAGGGAACAATGGGGCTTGATTTGGGGGGAGTATGAGAAGCAACCAGGGGTCATCCAGGCAAATATTGCTGATAAGTACTGTGATTTTTGACTAGAGTGTATGTATAAGATAAGGTCAGATAAACATAGTTTTGTGTCCTCAGCATGATGATGATAACTTAATCCAAAGGATTTAATACGGTCACCCAGCAAGAGCATATGAAGAGAGAAGAGTAGGGGACCTAAAATTGTAGTGGGTCAAGTAGGTTGTAGGAGTTTAGAAACAGAAGTATTTTATATTTAGAGAAACAATGTGTTTAGAGGCAAAAGGCAAGATTGAGACAGGACTGTAGTTGGAAGGTGATATAGGATCAAGGGTATTATTCTTAAGAAGTTCTTGAAACATAAAATGCATAAAAAGTGAAGGACAAGTTGCAGAGCAATGAGATGAGTGAGGATGGTGATAAGGGTAGAAGAGAGAGATTTAGGAGATGGAAAGCTCCATGTGTGTCAAATGTAGAAGGAGTGGGATTAGGGAGGAGATGTGTGGAAGGGACACCCAGAATTTCTCTTTGGATAGTTTTCACTTTGTCCTTTAGAAAATCATCAAAGTCTTGCTGTTTAATGGAAACAGTGAAGTATGATGTAGAGTTAGCTTAAAGGAGAGAGTCAAAGACAAAGAGGTGGCATGAGTTGGATTTGTGCGTGTTTATTAGTGAGGTAAAGTAGCTCTGTTTAAGAAGTAGAAAAGCAGAGTTAAAGCACGACAGGATGAATTTATATTGAAGGAAATCTAGAAAGTGCGACTTCCTCCATTTTTATTTGACCAAAAATAATATTAATGTCCTCAAGATCTCACCACAGCTTCCTATTCTGGGTTTGTAGGTTTTGCTTACATTAACTTAACATTAGTCTTAAACCGACTGAAAACAGTAAAAACCACGAGGCCTAATCAAGATGACACTAGTGAGGGTCTATGTTGAAATGGAGCTCCTATTTTAAACCAGAGTACAGCAATCTTCTGCATTGCAAAATGTTCGTGGGTCTTGGAGGAGTGGAAAATGTTTTTTTTTTGTTTACCAAAACATCATTACAGCTTTGCATGAGGAAATATGTTTTAGGATGTAGTGTTTTTTTTAAACAATTATCTAATAATAAACAAAACAAATCATAAGATTGTAGGCTGTAGAGTGAATAAATAAAATTTCAATCTCAATTGCTAATATGTACCTACAAAACTACTATACATACAGCTTTTATAGTAAATGCAGCCTTTGTTAAAACCTCCCCGCCTCCCCTCCTCCAACCCCTCCCCACCAAAAAAAAAAAAACCCCTTTGGTTTTGGTGCAGTAAATTACTTGTTTTATTGATGTACAAAAGGAAAGTAGTTTTTTTTCAAGAACCATGTTGGTTCCAGCACTAGTGCACATTAAGGTTCGGCATGGCACCCCAGCCAGAATAAAACCATCAGCCTGCACTTATGCAGTATGCATATACTGTAACTACATGAAGCTCTTCAGCCTATGAGATCATTTGTATTCACCAACTGAGAATAACAACTCAACATTAAATTGTATAACAGATTAGGTGGGAAAAACATGCTGTATAACCATATGACATGGATGTCCGGCAGCTTTACTAATCAGGGTACAAAATATTTTAGTCAGATAAACCTAAAATTGTACAGTATGTGGCTGTTAAAGAATAACGTATTTTTTCTAAAGCCGTATGAACGGCAGTATAAAATCCCAGCCAGACTACCATACTTGTCAACTAATTCCAGGGCATCAGTGCAACTGACAGACAGAACTGCAACAGGGCTGACACTCCAGAGGGGTAAACAAAATGACTAATGACTTAGGTAGATTGCAGGAATGGTCAACAGTGTGGCAACTTAAATTGAATGGCAAAAATACCGCCCTTGAGTCACAACAATCCAAATACAGAATTAATGGCATAATTATATGTCAACCACTATAGAGGAAAGGGACCTGTGAGTACTTATTTTAGCAGACTTAAAAGTAGGCAAGCAATGTAACAAAGCAGTGCGGAAAGACAGCAAGATGTTAGGTTTTATAGAGAGAGGTTTTAGCAGGTGAAAGAGAGGGATGGGGATGCCACTTTTTAGATCATTGGTGAGACCTCACCTAGAGTAATTCAATTCTTTATATCATATATCTGAAATGATGTATCATCTTAGTCACCCCCTTTTTTTATTTTTTTACAGGATCTCCAATGTATTTACATTATACACATCATAAGGCTGATCAGGAATGACTACAGGAACTTAATACTGTATGTACATGTTAGAGCAGTGGTGCGAAATATGATATTACTGTTCTTTCCCCCTCTCTCTTTCACTGCTTCCCCCTCTCTCATTGTCTCCCTCTCTCTCACTTTCCTCCTCCCTATCCCCCCTCCCCTCTTTTACTCACTGTTCCTCCTCCCCTTTCTCTCTCACTATTCCCTATCCTCTCTCTCTCTCTCTCTCTCTCTCTCATTGTTCCCCCTTTCCTCTCACTGTTCACTACTGCCCTATCTCTCATTCTCTCCCCATCTCACCTCTCTCACTCTGTCTCCCCATCTCAACACTTTTATTTCCCTTGCCTTCTCCAATCGGCCTGTAGCCCTTCCACTGTGTGTAGCTCAGGGCTGATGCATCGTATTTGGCACCCCAGGAGAACCTTAAGCCCTGCACCCACCCAACACACTTTTGGATGTTGTTTTTAAACATTACACAGTAGCTCCTCTCTCTCGCACTCACTCCTCCTTTCTCACCTTCTCTCATCCTCTCCTCCTCCTCCTACTCTCACCCACACCTCCACTTCTCCCCCCCTACCCTCCTCCTCTCACCCTGCCTTCCTCCTCTCACCCCCCTCCACCTCTCACCCCCCTCCACCTCTCACCCCTCCTCCTCTCACCCCCTCCTTCTCTTCTCCATCCTTTCACCCCCTCCTTTTCCTCCTCTCACCCCTCCTCTTCCTCTCTCATCCCCCCTCCTCTTCCTCTTTCATCCCCCCTCCTTTTCCTCTCACCCCTGTCCTTCTCCTCTCACCCCCTTCCTTCTCCTCTCAGCCATTTCCTTCTCTCTCGCTTTCCGTTAGATGCGTTTTCCGATGGCGCATGATGCAGTAAGAAAACTCATTATCCGCTGCGGTTTTCGCGCATCTGACGGAAACTGTCGCCGGTTAACATTCAATGCGGGTTTGCGGGATGCATTGTGTCGGAAAAGCGAGGACCCACTGTAAAGCCAAACATCAAATAGGTTTTGAGGCTTTACAGCAGAGAGGAAAATAGGCACATAAGGTGGTCTAAGGGGTTCTTACCTGCCATCCAATTCTATGTTTCTTAATGCTTTATAATGCAAGTTAGAAATGTGAAATACAAACCCAACAGTAGTTATCGGAGTACTTGATAAGTTGTTGAAATGAAGTTAAGCAGTTAAATATGTCAAGTTGACCAAACATTTGGAACTTGTTAACAGGAACACAACTACGTTTTCTGTTCCTATGATGATTCTGAACTGAGTAGCAGTTGTAATGTAATTCTTTTATAGACTTGTATAATGCTTTTAAAAAGCATAATTATTATTTTAAAACCGGGTAATTAGCAACTGTCTTTCTTATGCATCTCAGAATAAGCATCTCACACGGTTTTATTGTGTTTCTATTCGTATAATTTATTTTAATTAGGAAGAACTGCAGTGCAAGGGAAATGATCTCTGGTAAAAGAATAAATGTTGTTGTTTCATCTCTTTATTTGATTTGTATCAAATCTAATGTTTTAATTTTTATATTTACAGCATGATGTTTATCTTGTCAAAGATAATGTTATCTTTCTCACTCATGATGCAACTAAAATCTGGTCACAACATGCTTTTATAGTTACATTATCCCACATAGCTGGAAAAACCTCACGTTTCTTAAAGCAGCTTATTAGTGAAAGGGGATTCCTTGGTGAGATGCAATCACACTAGTCAAATGTTCACTGATTTGCTTAAATACACCATAGCATTTAATTACAATAGAGACATTAAAAGTTATTATTTAATTTTTTTAAATACTTATACTAGTCTGATTTTCTTTTTAATGGTTTTAATGGTGCTCAATCAACTACATGTAATCCTAATACACGTCTCTGTAATTTCAAAAGTGTCCTAGAATGGACCTCTCTTTTACAATATAAATACAACATATAAAGATGAAAAATATTGTTTTCATTTTGAGGATGCAATTTGATCAATTTTAAGTAATTATTTATGTGTCGCTTGGAATCATCACAACAAAGTAGATGAAGTTTAGATGAAAATGGGGAAAAATTAATTGTGCATATCTAGCATTCTAAAATGATTAATGCTACATGAGTAGATGCTACACAAAATTTTGAACATTCATACCATTTTAATTTGTAACATTTTATGTCCTTTAATGTTCTACTCTTTCTATTGTATTGAGCCAAAGCCAGGAGCAGTGAATAGACTCTTCAACTTACTAATCCTCCGTGATCTCTCTGCTGCCTTCAACACTGTTGATCACCCCCTTCTCTTGCAGATGCTTCTCTTCATTGGCCTCTGTGATGCAGCCCTCTCCTGGTTCATGTCCTGCCTATCTAACTTCTCCTTCAGTGTTTCCTTCTCTGGTGTCTCTTTGCCTTCACTCCCTTTTTCTCCTGGGGTCCCACTAATCTCTGTCCTTGGCCCTCTGCTCTGCTTTTCTCACAATACATCATTTCTTGGGGAACTAATACAATCTTTTGGCTCTCAGTATCATCGCTATTCCAATGACACACACGTTTACTTATCCTCTTCTGACCTCTCCCCCTCCCTCTTGTCCCGTGTCACCAACTGTCTCACTGCAATAACCTCTTGGATGTCTCACCATTACCTGAAGCTTAACATGTACAAAACAGAACTGATACTCTTTCCCTCTACCACTGCCACCTCTACACCCAAACTCTCCCTCACTGTCAATAATACCACAATCTCATCAATATCTAAGCCTGCTGTCTAGAGGTGATAATTTATCCGATCTCTTTTTCACTCAAATTGAGTCAGTCACTACGTCCAATCATCTCCACCCTTGAAATATCACCAGGATATACCCTTTTCTCACTGATGATGCAATCAAATCCAAATTCACTCACTCATCTTGACTACTGAAACCTTCTCCTACCCAACTCCAATCGATTCAAAAGGCTGCTGCTAGACTCATCTACCTCACGCACCACTTCACTTCTGCTGCTCCACTGTGCAAACCCCTACACTGGCTTTCCATATCCTCTAGAATAATTTTTTAAACTCAAGCTTTGATTTACAAGCTCTCAATGACACCACCCCTCTTATATCTCAGCCGTCCTCCCCAAATATATCCCTAAAAAAACTTACATTCTGCCCATGACATCCACCTTTTACTCTGCCTAATTACCTCTTCTCAATTCCGTCTGTATCGACCCTGAAAACTCACCTTTTCATGGAAGCCTATCTGGCATACCTCTAGCATCCGGCTAAACCCCTCCCCCCTTCGAACCTATTGGGACCAACTCTGGACCAATCCCCACGCTATCTGTCACACACTACCATCCACACCCTCAAACCTTAATGGACTCAGCTGTGTGGCTGGACCATACTCAATCCTGAGGCATAGTCTGTCCCACAATGAGCAGCCACTTCCTTTTGTTACGACATTGCTCCCCTCATGCCATCTAGATTGTTAACTCCAACATGCACGGCCCTCATTACCTTTTGTATCGGTGCTTGTTTGTCCTTATTTGGTAAGTAACTTGGTTTATGTCATTTCTGTACCCCCTTTGTACCACACTGCGGGAGATGTTGGTGCTTTACAAATAATCAATAATAATATTTAGATTTCTTGCTGTTGCAATTTTGAAAGTACCATTTTCTTCTCTTGTACCTCCATAGATCATACTTTAACCCTTTGTAATCGCTACGTCACGGATTACAGAACAGAAGAAGATTCCTCCTCTAACGTTACTCATTCTGTGTGAAGCGCAGAAGATGATCTCTCTATCAAAAATTAGGAATTCATTTACGACATAGCCACTGTACCACATTATGGGGCCCCTGGAGTGCCAGACCCCATGACGTATTACTGTAGCTACAGCACATCTTTGGGTCCCCATAGGGTTATCCAAGGCTGTTACTTTATAGCAGGTTTACAGTCTATACTAAACTGGTTCAAAATTGTTATGGTATTTGTGTATATCATTTGTAACAATTGTAAAATTTGTGATCTCAATTCTGTTTACTGTGTTTTGAATCAATTGTTTGTGGGGAAAAAGCGACATATTTATATTATATATTGTTAAATCCATTTTCCTTTTTTTTTTTTAGGATAAAACTTCAGAATGAAAGCAAAACCATTGAATGGGACCCTTGCCTTATGGAACGGAGGCTCTGGTCTATTGATCACCATTTTGCAGATATGTTACTGCAGATACAGTAACTGAAGCTGGCGAGACACTGTTTAACCCAACCATTTACTTCAAGCCTTGCACGCATTTTGTTTTGCTACCTTGTGATTTACAGTATATTGAGAATGAAATGTAATCACTACATGGCATACTCTAGTTTTTTTTTACGTCTCATTTGGATTATTTTTGTTTTTCTGCAGTACACACCATCTCTGGAAATGTATATGCTAATATAATGCCCGAAATGCTTTCAAATATTGTTTTTAACCTTTTGATTTCACACATGGCCATCCCTACACATTCAGCTTGACTAGAGTGATTTTTGTAATTAGCTGGAAGAATTTTGCTTAAAACTAAAGAATCTTTCAATTTTGCCATAAACATTTAAGACACGTTTTCCTATTTCAGCATTCCGATGTATGAAAAAGAGAGAAAGCAGATTTGATTAAATAGCAAGGCCTTTTATTTCAGCTAAGAGGCAACACAATTTGTTGTACAGCCAAGCCTTTTATTTGAGCCCCTTTATTAATAAGCATTTTTAACATTTGTGCAATGTCAAATAAAAAAATATATTATCTTAACACTATATTCATTACAGTTTGTGAAGAGAAAGTTATACAGTATTTGACTTAATCAAGTATATACAGCATATGTTTTGGTTAATTACCATTGCTACTTTCCTGAAGTCTGTATGACACATTATGAAACAAAAGTTCAGTCTCTGTGTCTAGCCTATTTATTACTAATTTCTCTCATGTTACTCTTCACAAAAACCTCATAAAGAAAAGTTGAATCAAAATAAATACCATATACCCAGTATGCCAAAAGCAATGGGCTATGTAATGTTGTTTCTTCAGGAACAAAGTGCAGGGATAATACGAGCTGAAAAAAAGCTTGCAATCACTTACCAAAGCACTTTTCAATTTCCTTTTCTTGCACATTCCATACCGATTGGACAATACACCTGCACATTTTGTCTCCGGCTCTCCTAAAGTGAATTATTCAGATGTAAACGTTAAGTCATTTAAGTACAACCTAGAACATCGTTACTCTTGCTTGGGTTTAATATGTTGAAAATGGTGGCCTGTTCAACATATGACATTTAATTACTAAATTAAGGAGAGCCAGGGGTTCTGCTGATCCTATTACATTCTGGCTGGTGCTGGACACTAGGGAATGCAAAAGCCATTTAAAACTGTAAAGCCTCCTCTGTTTCACAATTTTAGGCAGGTTTTCTGGCTTCTGATCAAGTTAATTTTCACTGAGAATTTAAAGAGAAGGGGTGTTTCCAGTATTGCAAAAACAGATTGTGATGGCTTTCTGGTAGATTATAATACTATGACATCAACATCTTGTAACAGTCTTGGAATGTGATATATATACAGTACGTATATTTACTGCTCATATACATTCACTAATTGTGTTTCAGAATTGCTGTGAGTAGGGCTATTATATTTTGTAGGAGCAAACTTAAAAAGATATATATAGCAAGTATAAAATGTTCTCTACACTCCAGAAATGTAATGAACAGGAATTTCTTTCTGGCACCCACAGTGCTGAGAAGTTCAAATAGATTTGTTTAATTAATTAATTAAAAAAAAAAGTTGTGCATGACTTCCCGAAACTAATGTACAAGGAGCATATTAACCTGTCTAAAAAAAATTAATTAAAAAAAATCTACGACCCATTTTCATATATTCTTTGAAGCAGAATCTCCCGGTGAGAGAAGGTGAATAGGGTCCAGAGATCTCCCTGACATGGATCAGCAGGTTCATAGCATTTTGATTAGGCGCCTAAAGTACGTTTACTAGTAAAGACGTAGTATGATTTCCCTAAATGTGGTGTAAAGTTCAAACAATTCACTCTGGAGAGCTATATTATTCTGTGCAGGCTGTGAGCCCATTTTCTGGAGTAGCCAATATTATATATAGAGGTTCCTGTATTTACAGATGAAGCCAACATTATTGAGCCCTTTAATGTGATGCTCTCCGTCAAAGCTGCCGTGACTTTTTCCATGAGATTTGTTGCGGCGCCAATGAAGCAAATGTTGACCCTCGAAATGACGCACCACTAGGTGTCATTTAACACGTATGGACAAGATCCACAAAGCTCTGTTAACTCAGGCCTCATAACGCCATGTTATCAAAATCAGTAATGGGCGTTAGGTTCCCTAATGTTAACGCCAACCCACAAAGCTAATTATATGCAGAAATAACAGTCTTCAGTTAGGACATTAGAATAGGCCTAACGACACGTTAAGTTAGCACTGCCTTGTATTAGCTTAATATCACTCACGTTGTGACTGTCTTATGAGGGGAAGAGAGAGCGAAACCTGTGAACAAAAAGGAGCACACCTGAGGTACCAGGGATATATACTAATAGGATATGCAAAGTATATTTAAATTACTTATTACCATATATCCCAAGATAGATAGATAGATAGAGCACTTGGGACTCGAGTAAAATAGGACGTTATCTTTCTCCCTCCCATATTTCCGGTCTGGCGGGAGCTAACACCACCTTAATACACTATATGATCTAAGTAACGCGTTGCTAAATCCCTGAGCGTTGCCTATATTGGAGCTCTGTGGCTTGGTGTTGTTATAGGGAACCCATTTTTAGCATATAATTAGCACTAACTTCCGTTATACTAACCCAAGTGCCCATTGTGGCTGAAAACAGCACTTGACATTGCGTTCGTGAGCTTTGAAGATACCTGATAGCACGTAACGATGTGTTAACTTAAGCTAATGCCTCGTTACATCAAGAAGGGATCTTTGTGGATCTTGGCCTACAGTACATTGTATAAGGGGTGGAGTATTGTACGGCAATGAAAAAAAAATATATGTTTCATTTCAAGCTTTTCCAATAAAACATATGACAATGTCTATTAGCATTCTATATTGCAAACAATTATATGAGAAAATTATGCAATAATGTTTAATGTTGGCATTTGGAACATGGAAATGGTTAAATGTTAGAACATAGCTCGAATATATTTGCCAGCCAAGCTTTTACAAGCCTCGCACCTTAGCACCTGGTAAATTGCAGCTTAGCACTTACACTACAAAATGTATGAAAATCACTGCAACTTGGACTCCTAATGTATGTGGACTTATCAATCTGCAGAAAAAGCATAACATGTTTTTAATGTATTTTTTTTTTTAATGAAGGAATGGTTTAACTCCATCACTGCCACAGAGGAAATGCAATTGCATTGCTTTCCCTCTATTAGAAAAAAGGGATACATCCACAATCTTGGAATAGGGTTTTCTACCTTATCACTGTGATATGATGAATATCGCATACCCTACTATATTAGAGAGATTTGTTTTGAATGAGTGAGCATTATCCACGTCATCTGACACACAACTGAGAGAATTTGTTTATATTTTTTATGTGGACAATAGTTAATTTCCAGACACAAACAACTGTACCTGTCTGTGAATATTATTGTTTTTTTTTTTAGGAACTATACAATATACTCTATGATTTACTTTAGGAAGAAAAAAAAATGGGGCAAAAATGAGTGCGCCCACATTTTTTTACACAAGGTTACTGAACATCCTGTAGTATTCTCCCCTATATCTTTTAGGTGGAGATCACTTTTAATTGTTCATGACCGTAGACAATTATTAAAGTATGCATCTTTTCTTTATGGCATACAACATCTGTACACACAGGCTTTAATAGTGCTTTTTTGTATGAGGCATTCTTTTTGGTTGGTACATTAAAACCCCAAATTAGTTTAGTACAGAAAGAATACACTCCAATACACTTTAACTTCATGATATTGTAGGTAGTATAATGCAGTATAATGTTGCTTTACTTGTTACAATGTGTATTTTGTGCATATAAATAAAGATGTAATTGTGCATCACCTGTAACTGTTTTCTTGTAATATGATATTGAATTAAAGTGGAACAGGATCTCTGTATCGCATATTTTCATTGTTGTATGTTACAGAGGGCTAATAACTATTCAAAATGTCAGATTGTATTTGCATGGAACTTGACAAATGTTAAAAGATGTTTGTTTTATATTTTGGGAATGTAAAAAACAAAACAAAGCAACAGCAGTTTTTGATTAAAGGTTATCTGGTCAATACAACTTATTAACTTAGTGGAAGTCTTCATCATTTTTTGATTCACGTGTGTTTCTTCTGTAGATACAATTTCAAACCTAAACCATTTCATATTATGACAATATATGATAAGTACAGGATCTCTTTAAAAAAAATGCAGTTGTGCTGTATGAAAACAAAAATATTTATGTTAAAGCAGTCAGGGTGCAGACAGATTTCCCGGGCCCAGGACTAGAGTTACGACTGGGCCTGCCATCGGCGGTCTGGCTATCCCCTCATTTCACACCTCGCGAGCCCCCTCTATTTCCCCTCTTCTTCCCATGTATTTCTCTCCCCTCCGTCTCACTCATTCACCCCCTCTCTCCTCTCACTCTCTCCACTCCATCAATTACCCCACTCTCACTCAATCCCTCCCCCACCTCACATTTATTTATCTCCCCTCCGTCTCACTTTTACGCTCTCTTTCACTCCCTCATCCCCTCTCTTACACCCCCTCTCTCCCCCTCCATCAATTATCTCACTCTCAAGCAATCCCCCCTCCTCACACTCATTCCCTCTCCCTTCCACCTACATATACAATCCCCCCCACAAAAATACATATCAAAGAATCCAATACAAAAAACCTTCCCAACCCCAAATACATACAAAAAAATCCCTACCCCCCCCCCCAAATATATACAAACTCCACCCCCCACCACAAATACATACTAATCCTTCCACCGAGCCCCAAATACACACCCAAAAAAACACCAAGCCCCAAATATATATAACACCCACCAACCCAAATACATATAACACCCACCAAGCCCCAAATACATATAACCGCCCTCCACCCAGCCCCAAATATTTACAGTATATCTATATATATGTAGTCCCTCTTCCCAGGGCCAATCGCAGATTGCCCCCCCCCCCTCTGTCCCAGGGTCTGGCTATGTGTCTGGGTGGTGCATACCTGCTGGCAACAGGAGGGCCTGAGTCTCCCGCAATGGTATGGGGGATGACAGGACCAGGTTACTGGGGTGAATGCCTCCATCTTTACTTAGTGGTGCAATGCCTCCATCTTTGGTAAGCCCTAGGGACGTAGGGTGAAATCCTTCCAGAGAGTCCCTCCTCTTAGGGACGAGAGATTTCAGTCTCACACAGTTTTTACTTAAGAAGTAGCAGCAGCTCTTTATTCACACAGCACAGCAGAGTAGCAGCAACAACAGCAATGCAGTTGTCTCTCCAGTACAGGGTCTTCTCTCCCCCCAGACTGCACACCCTCAGGATGGTCTCTTGGGCTCTTTTTCCCTGTCTCCACCCCAAGACACGAGCATTCAGGGTGGGGCTAGCTCTTCCCTCACCCCCTAGGCAGTGGTACTGAGAGGCACTGGTCCACCTATAGCTCACTATAGTTCTAGCAGCTCTACTCAGGGTCTTACAGTTCTCCTCCTCCAGCTGTGCACTTCATGCACTTTTCTCTCTGACACTCTACCACTAACTCCCCACCACTGACAGGAACTGGCAAATAAATTGAGACATCCCTGCCCCTCATGATGTCAGCAGACCCTTTCCCTGTGTCTCTTGCCTTAGACACAGAGTCAGGTGGCCTACCTCCACCACTCAGAGCAGCGCTTGATTTGGGGGAAACCCATAATAACTACTGGCAGCCTGCCCTTATCAGGGCTTATACCAGTAGGAGGAAAGACATATAGCCCCATTTCTTACCAGGGCTACATACATATATATATATATATATATATATATATATATATAATTATATATATATATATAATTGATAGAAGGTCACTGGCACTCCTGTAGTAAATCAGTAGTGAGCTGGTGCATGTCCCATAGAAATAATAAAAGCATATGTTACCATGAAGCGGCAAAGAGGCGACAGCAGTTTAAAGCAAAATTATATATTAAACATGTAGCACATATCTCCAACGTTTCGATCCCTCAGGGGGATCTTCCTCAGGGGGGTGCAGAGAACAAATGACAGCCAGTGACAGCTTCGTGTTGGGTATTTAAGTCACTGGCTGTCATTTGTATATATATAGTATATATATAATTAAAAAAACACCAAATAAATACAAAAGTATCTACCTTGGGGATGGTCTCAGGCCTCTGTTGCCCCAGGTCTCCCCCAACTTCCGGTCCTCTCGTTGGCGCCGGACCCAGCTCTTCCCTAGCTGCGGGCCTTCCTCACTGACAGTCTCACGGCAAGCTCTCTCATACCGGTGCACGCGGGAAGCTGAGACCAGCTTGCTTCTGGCGTGCACCAGCATCAGAAGCTCGGTGTGGGACAGTCAGTGAGGGAGAGGCCAGAGCTTCCTTGGGCTGTTACAGCAACCATTTTGGAAGCCGCAGCACTTACTCTTTTGAAATAGGCAGCCATATTGTGCACCCTGTGAAGCACTATCTATGCCGATCAATCACCGGAGAACAAATTGCACGTCAGCTTAAAGGCAATAAAATGCTCTATTTAAACGGATCGGGCTCATGCCGCTTAAAGGACTTTCTGTCTAATCTTCATTTTATGTAAGGAATTTGTGGCAGGACTTTTCATCCCAAAGCTGTGCATTAAAACAAAGGTCACGCTGATGCAACCATGGGAAACTATCATTATTAGCCTGTGAATAACTGACTTCTGCATTTCCCTATCCAAAACAAATACGATAAAAGCAGTTTGCCTTTATTAGGACCTAACTGCAATATATCAGTGATAATATCAACTACTATTGCAAAGCAGTAAGGATAATATTTGAGATTATTTATGGTCCTTAATCCCTTAGATGTACAGCCTTATTTGGGAACTGGTTGAACTAAGGGCAATACAAGTTGAATAGGTTACAATTAGATGTTTGATACATTAAAGTCTCAGACAAGTATTAGTATTTTGGTTATTTGTGGGACTGCACCATAAACATGTTACTGGCTTTGATTAAGGTGACTAGTGTAGGCCCCACTGAAAGAATAAAGACAACTGACAACATTTTGGAGTAATAAAGCCACAGCTTTTACTAGTAACACAACACAAATTATTCCTTAACCTATACTGGCCCGTACCATGTTGAGAGCCCCCGGTTTTGCTCTGGCGCATAACTGCTGCTGTCGGATGACCGTAAAGTGTCAACTCACCTACAGTAGGAGGATGCTCCCAAACACCAGCTTTGTACGCATGGGCCCAGTCTGTATAAAACAATAACCGCACAGCCCAGCTGTGACAAACAAAGCACCATTCCCCACTTCATATGCACTAATCATCATCTTTCTTTTACTCTTTGTATTTTTTCATATTTTCCTTTTTTTTTTTTTAAATATAATTTGATATCCATTTTTTTAAATGTTTAAATATATATATACTGTATAACAAAACCAAAAACAAGTTACAAAACAAAACCACACAGGGAGGGAGGGTGGTACTTCTTGATTCTCTTAACACGAGATGAGCAGCTCATATTCCCACCTCACATCCCTATTGCCCCTCAACACTCCTCAACTAACCTTTCACCCCCTAAATTTCCACCAATTCGGCTAACCAAAAGGGGCCCAGTCATGATGCCTTAGGCTAAGGCCCTGCTCCCTCAGTCAGCGCGCCCGCACTGCAGACAGGCGGGGCGCTGACAGACACAGACCGCGATATGCGGTCTGTAGGGAGCTGGAGCCGGAGCGGGAGGTGGGCGGGAGTGGGAGGCTTGAGCGGGAGGGGGGGCGTGGCTTGAGCGGAGGGACCCGCTACTCCCCCCCCTCCCTCCACGGGCTCGGGCTGGGGCTGCTGATGGAAGGTAATCAAAAGCAACACACACACACAGGCACACAGACACTCACACACACGCACTCATACACACACACACACACACAGAGGCGGGCACTCATGCACTAAGGCACACACATACACAAACACAGACAGGCACTCACGCTGCTTTCCCTCCACACTCCTCCCCGCTCCCCGAAGCCTCCCCTCCTCCCGAAGCCTCCCCTCCTCATTGGCTCACAGCCACACCACGTGATGCGTCGACGCTAGGGATTACAATTCTCTTGAATCGCCTAGCGGCTGAAGCGTCACAGCGTGTAGTGAGCTGTGCAGCCAGGGAGGACCGGGACCGGCTCGGGAGGATTCCCCTGCTAGTGGGGAACTCTCGTGTGGCCGCCCGCGCCGCCGGGCGCAGCGGGTCCCAGCCCTAAGCCTAACTGATAGTGGCATTCTTTGTTGATGGAAAAGATTGCACCTTTAAAGCTGCAATCCTGAGTCAAATATTTGTTTGCTGTAACCTTTCAATATGACTTGCAATTCTCCACACTTCTGTTTTATGCTATAGTACTTAAGAGATGTTTTGGAATGTATTGATTACATTTGTTTTATGTGTCTAAAGATACATTTTACAACATAAAAACAGGGTACTGAATATTTTAAGCGAACTTTGATTTCCCTATGCTTTTCTAAAATGAAAAACTGTTTCACAGAGACAGGGCACCTTGGCATTCCAGTAGTGAAATGATTATAACCACATTTAGCAGAGCATATTTAACTGAAATGTTATTCAAGTCCCCTCTGAAATCAGTTTTGTTACACTCTGGGGGGGGGGGGGGGGGAAAGGAAAGCATTTTCCCAATGCAATAAAACTGACAGTACTACTCAGACATAAAGCTTTCCTAACACAATTTAATGAGACACTGGAGCAAGAATATTTCTTGACATTTGTTTTCAAAAAATTTCTAGGGCACTATGAACAAGTTGTTAGGGGAGGAAAATGTAAAACATGAAATAAGCCAAGGTTTTATTTTCATATTTATAATATATTCACATAAAAATAAAGACAGTTTCCCACCTTCATTGTGATGCGATTTAGTTTAGTGATATCTAGACTAAACAGCTAGATAATTTTCAGATTTCAACCCATACTGTGTAACCTGTAAAGTTTAATGTATAGCAGTTTTCCAAAAATCCCTCAGCTAGGAGGTGATGGACATGACCAGCGCAGGCCAGATAGCTCCAAGGGCAGGCAGGTGAGATCTAGCAGGCACTAGGCTACTTAAATGAGCAGTCCAAGCTGCCATTTAAAAAAAATACTTTGTTTTTTCCCTTTAATATCTGCATCTGGGTGGGTGGGGGAGGGGATTTACTAAATGGCTCTCAGTGCAGCAGAAGAGGACCATGGATGCAAAGTTCTGTGGGGCAGATCATGTGACCAGGCAGTCACTAGATACAATTGGTGCACTGCTAGAGAAAGGGCAGGGCTCAAAAAGGGGCTTGCCAGAGTCTGTTTCAGAATAGGAAGGGGATGTGTGCTCCATGCACAGGCTCACCAACATGGTCCTGGCTACCTGAAGTGGTGAATGGAGTTCCACCTGTCATGGTGATAGAGGACACCAGTCAGCTCCATGTGGAGTCAGGACAGTGATTCAGCTAAGGAGGATGCCACAGCAGGGTAGCAGCCTTTGCAGGGACAGGACAGGAGGAAGGAGAGACTTTTGGCAGATCTGAGAATACAGTGGAGTTGCTGCAGGACTTCCATGCAGCTGTGGATGTCCATGATGAGGAAGGATGGTTTTGCAGGGAGTCAAGTTAATTTAGCGTAAAACTGATCCATCCTGTTTCTGAATTGGTCCCTTAAATTAACCTGACTCCCCCCAATATCATCTTCCTCTAAGGAACTTCAGTTTAGACACCTCCATAACCCCTTGCTATTTCCTCATCTATTCTATTTAGTTTAGAATCTGTTTCATTCCCATCCCCCCTCCATCTGAGATTTTAAACTAGGATTGAGGGGGGAGGGGAATGAAACAGATAATGAACTTAATAGAATAGATGAGGAAATAGCAAGGGGTTATGCAGGTAGAATGGGGGCAAATGCGAGTTTGACAAGCAGCGAGACACCCATAGTAAATACAGATAATACTAGAAAACTTCTAAAGCCTAAACCAAATTGGCGCAGAAAGGGAGGAGCAGATAAGATAATAGTACAGGCTGAAAAAACCTTAAATGCATGCTTGCTAATGCAAGAAGCCTGACAGATAAAATGGGGGACCACAGGGGACCTGGCCTTAGGGAAAATTATAAAGTACTTCACAGAGAGGGTGTTGGATTTGTTGAATAGACTCTCTGTCTATACCGCAGCCATTTAAAATATATTAGGAATGTTCAAAATGTTGACAAAGCATACATTGCACAGAAAAATATGTACCGAAGTACATGCACCGAAGTGCTTGTGGGGTGCGCTTGGCTAAATACACACCTATCCCCCTGAATAGTAGGTAAACCTCTAGGGGTCTATAATATGACCCTAATCAGACCACCGGATGGATGTGCCTTGTGATGAAATTAAACACTATGTATGACATCAAAAACAAAACAAATTAATATATGTAGCCCCTCTTCCCGGGGCCAATCGCAGATTGGGCCCCCCCTCTGTATTAGGGTCTGGCAACGTGTATAGGTGTGGTGCATACCTGCTGGCAACAGGAGGGCCTGAGACTCCCGCAATGGTATGGGGATGACAGGACCAGGTTACTGGGGTGAATGCCTCCATCTCATTTAATGGTGCAACGCCTCCATCTCTGGTAAGCCCCAAGGATGAGGGGTGGAATCCTTCCAGAGAGTCCCCCACTCAGGGGCGAGAGATTCCAGTCTCACACAGTCTTTCTTAAAAGCAGCAGCAGCTCTTTATTATCACAGCAGCAGAGATAGCAGCAGGATCACAGTAAGGTACAGATTCTCTATCTCCTCCAAACTGATCTCCTCAGGATGGTATCTGTGTCCCTGCCACCACCCCAGTTCAAGGGCACCCAGGGTGGGGCTAGCTCTTCCCTCACCCCCTAAGCAGGGTGAGGGGCATTGGTCCACCTCACTGTCTCACTAGGCCCTACTCTTCAGGAGCCTAACTCACTCTTGCTGGCTGTACTTCTTAACTCTCCCAGCAGACTAACTAACTAACTGACAGGAACTGACACTAAAATAGATAGTGCCCTGCCCTTCCTGACATCAGCAGGTACCGCCCCTGTGTCTATGCCTTCCACACAGGGTCAGGTGACCTACCTCCACCACTCAGGGCAGTGCTTGAGTTGGGGGAAACCCATGATAACTTCTGGCAGCCTGCCCTTACCAGGGCTTATACCAGAAGGAGGAAAGACATATAGCCCAATTTCTTACCAGGCCTACACATATATACTCAATAAAACATGTAAGAATAATAAAGTAAATATATAACCACTGATAGCTGTAACCCTGAATGATGCAAACCAGTAGCCAGTACAGATACAATCCCACTAATAAGTCCAAATAGAGTCCTCATATATGTGGAAAATAATTTCGTAATTGTGCTGTTCATGTTACGCCGATGCTCGCCACAAACTGGGACCGGACCGCGGGGCTGAGGTGGGGTTATATAATCACCGACCTTAGTCCGCGCAGACTGATCCAGAGTGCGCAGTTCGTAGTCGTACATCTCAGGGTCAGGATTGGAGAAGGCAGCATCGTCGTTATTGAAGCCAAAGTCGGGGTAGGAGAAGACAGGACAATCGATGGCCGAAGCAGGGTCGGGATAGAAGACATTCGGGTGGTCGTAGTCGTAGCAAGGAATCGGCAACAGGCAGACAGGAGTTCCCCGCTTCAGCTTAGGAGCATGAGTGTGGGAGTGGCCTCTGCGCGAGGAGCGGGCTCGTCCCATGACGCCGGTCTCAGCAGGGGGAAGACAGCAGGCTGGCCGAAGTACACCGCAGGGCAGCGTCGGGGAAACCAACGCTTCAGCACAGAAGTCCAAGGCAGGCCACTGCATGGAGATAGCAGCAGGCCGCAGGAAATCAAGGGTAACCACTGCTAGGAGAGAATGCAGCAGGTACCAAGAAATTAAGGGTAACCACTGCTAGGAGTGCATGCAGCAGGTACCAGTGCTGGCTAACCACGCTTCAGCACAGGAGACAGGAACAGGCCTCTGGATACTCAGGAACTAGGAAGGTAGAACACTAGGAGAGCGGCCTGGGTGGTTTGTGGCAGAGATGGTAACGTCCAAGGTAGGAGTTTTGCTCGGCACTGGTTCAGTGCCAACGCCCAGGATATAAAGGGTCGGGATCCAATCACAGGAGGAGGGTGTGTGAGTATTCCTCCAATGATGGAGCACAGGGCAGAAGCTGCAATGAGAGGCAGCACATGTGCCATTGATTGCCAGAGGAAGCTTTTGCTACTGCAGAAGTCTGCAAAAGCTATAATCAAAGCCAGGAGCGGATTCCTTACAGTTCATTTGATAGAAGATGCTGCCCCACATGAGAGGATACCACTCCTCTCAGGATAGAGATAACCTCCAAAGAAAGGAAAAAGAAAGTGAAGGGCGCAAAAATCTATAGCCATAGATCTTATAGTATAAATCCAATAACTTTCTCTCTTTGCTAGCTCCCTCTCTCTGTCACCACCACGTCTTTTAATAGGAATAATTTCAAGCTCCTTGTATTTTAATAATGTGTGGTCTTGATTATGATGTATTTAAAGTGTTTTGACACACTATGATTTTCAAACCGATCCTGATGTTCCGTGCATGCTCCAATACCCGCCTCCTGAGTTGTCTTTTAGTGCGGCCAAAATAAGGTAGGCCACATGGACATTCTAAATAGTAAACAACGTCAGTTGTTGTACACGTGATACAGTCTCTAATTTCATGTCATTTTCTCAAATTAGAATTAATAAGGCGTTTTCTATCATGATGTATTAGTTTACATGCCAGACACTGGCCGCAAACTAAATTTCCCCCTGGTTTATCTGGGATCCACATTGGATTTTCAACTTTCTTCTGTGCTACAAAAATATCACTTTTGGCTAGTAGATTTTTTAAATTCCGTGACTTTTGAAAAATTACCTTCGGTTTTTCTGTAATAATTGGACCCAGTAGGGGGTCGCTGTTAAGTATCCCTCAATGTTGACTTAATATAGATTTAATCTTATTCCCCATGGAATTAAAATCTGTGATAAATGAAACACTGGTTTTATTCACAATCTGACTTCTTTTTGTCACTATGTTCTCCATTTCGACATCTACTACTACAACACTTGAGCTATCTACCAAATCTAATTGCATAATACCAACATCTTGCTTACGTTAGTAAGACATTTCTTTCTATCCATTTTCCTAGTTCTATTCAATGCAATATTCTAGGTAACCACAGAATAGCCTCTATCTATAAGCTTACAGTATTAAATAGTGTCAACGCCTGTTCTCCAAACACACTATTGTTACTATAATTTCTTTTGAGGTGGATGAACTGGCCTAATGGTATTTTCTCTATCCAGCCTCTGTAATGATTACTTGAGGCCTGGAGAAGACTGGTTGCATCGACCTCTTTAAAGAAAGTGCAAGTACCAACTGACCTATCTGGTAAAACCTCCAAACAAAGGTCCAGGATGTCTATTGAATGCTTATTGTGTTTGAAAGTAAACACCAAATTAGCGTCATTACAATTAACATACGTCAAGAAACCATCGACCGATGCCTCATTGCCTTTCCAGACGATGAGCACATCGTTGATTAATCTCTTCCACAAAATTTTATTATCAGAAAAGGGATTTTGGCCATGGACACAACGGCGCTCGCAGATACCCATATACAAATTGGCATAGCTGGGAGCAAACTGTGTGCCCATGGCAGTGCCACAGAGCTGCAGGTAATGTTTGTCCAGAAATGAAATAGTTATGCGTCAAGATGTAAGACACACTTTCAATTATAAATTCAACATTAGATACATGTAATTCATAATCCCCCTCCCAAAAAAGTCTAATGGATTCAAGCCCCCTATTGTGTGGAATATTTGTGTATAAAGATTGTACATCACAAGTAATCCACCTGTACTCATCATCCCAAACAAAATCTTTCAGCCGTGATGTCCTTGATATAAGATTGTAACAAGGGGACATATTTTTGAAGAAATGAATCCACGTATTGAGATAAATTTGAGGTTAATGAGCTGATTCCAGATAGTATCGGTCTCCCGGGAGGTTGTATTAAACTTTTGTGTATCTTTGAAAGATGGTATAGTATAAGAAATCTCTGAAATCTTACAAATAAAAAATCAAATTCATGTTTCGTTAGGACTGTATTTTCCAATGCTATCTCCTATATGCTCTGTAGCTGATTTAAATATTCCTTAATTATATAGAAAAAGGGATCTGCATACAGATGAACACTGCAGATATTACTCTACTCAAGCATAGAGAGGGAAAGTGAACCAAACAGTGATGAGAGGGTGGTGCTCACAGGGAATGAAGTATTAGCAAATGGGTGGAAAGAAAGAATCCCTATAGTGTGGCACTAGGAGAGAGGACATCCTAATGAAAAATAATTTTATTATATAATTGTTAAAATAAAGCTGTTTGGAAAAACCACATATACAAAACAAACAAAAATAGTTAAAAGGACGGAGAAGTGTGGTAGGGTGTTTAATGAAGGAGTTTTATATATATACAGCTAAACCCGATCCGACCGCGCTAGAACCGGGGTCGCGCTAATTTTTAAAAAAATGGCCGCCGCGCGCCTGATTGGGAGGGAGGGAGTGAGGAGGGAAGGAAGGAAGAGGTTGCCGGAAGCCCTACACGTCCTCTAGCAACGGCAAGTCCAGATGCAACCTGCTCCTTACCTCCCACCACCGGCATCCATTTCCTCCCCCTCCAGGCCTCCACACCTACGGCCCTCCGCGGCATAGCCCACACGGCCCTCTGAGTCCCAGCCTGCTCCTCACTCACCCCCCCTCCTCCCGACACCCCCCCCTCATCCCGACACCCCTCCCCCTCCTCCCGACATCCCTCCCCCTCCTCCCGACACCCCCCCTCTCCTCCCGACACCCCCCTCCTCCCGATACCACCCTCCTCCTGATGCCAGCTCCGCTCCGATCTCAGCAGCCGACACCAAAGGTAGGGAGGGGGAGGGGGAGGTGTGGTGTAGTGTGCTGTGAGTGTGTGTTGTGAGTGCTTTGTGCTGTGAGAGCTGTGTGCTGTGAGTGTGTGCTGTGAGTGTTGTATGCTGTGAGAGTGTGCTGTGAGAGTTGTGTGCTGTGAGTGTGCTGTGAGTGCTGTGTGCTGTGAGAGTGTGCTGTGAGTGATGTGTGCTGTGAGAGCTGTGTGCTGTGAGAGTGTGCTGTGTGCTGTGAGAGTGTGCTGTGAGTGCTGTGTGCTGTGAGAGCTGAGTGCTGTGAGAGTTTGCTGTGAGTGCTGTGTGCTGTGAGAGTGTGCTGTGTGGTGTGAGCAGTGAGAGTGTGTGCTGTGAGCAGTGTGCAGTGAGAGTGTGTGCAGTGAGAGTGTGTGCAGTGAGAGTGTATGCAGTGAGAGTGTGTGCAGTGAGTGTGTGCAGTGAGAGTGTGTACAGTGTGCAGTGAGTGCTGGGAGTGTGTGCAGTGTGCAGTGAGAGTGTGTGTATTGAGAGTGTGTGCAGTGTGCAGTGAGCAGTGTGCAGTGTGTGCAGTGTGGTGGGTGCAGTGTGCAGTGTGCAGTGTGCAGTGTGCAGTGATAGTGTGTGCAGTGTGCAGTGAGAGTGTGTGCAGTGAGTGTGTGCAGTGAGAGTGTGTGCAGTGAGTGTGTGCAGTGAGAGTGTATGCAGAGAGAGTGTGTGCAGTGAGTGCTGGGAGTGTGTGCAGTGAGTGCTGGGAGTGTGTGCAGTGTGGTGTGTGTAGTGTGCAGTGTGCAGTGAGAGAGTGTGCAGTGAGAGAGTGTGCAGTGAGAGTGTATGCAGTGAGAGTGTGTGCAGTGAGAGTGTGTGCAGTGAGAGTGTGTGCAGTGTGCAGTGAGTGCTGGGAGTGTGTGCAGTGTGCAGTGTGCAGTGAGAGTGTGTGCAGTGAGAGTGTGTGCAGTGAGAGTGTGTGCAGTGAGAGTGTGTGCAGTGAGAGTGTGTGCAGTGTGCAGTGAGAGTGTGCTGGGAGTGTGTGCAGTGTGCTGTGAGCAGTGTGCAGTGTGCTAGGAGCAGTGTGCAGTGAGAGTGTGTGCAGTGTGTGCAGTGTGTGCAGTGGGTGCAGTGTGTGCAGTGTGGCAGTGTGCAGTGTGCAAAAAATAATTTTTTTTTATTTTTTAAAATTAATTTTTTTTTTTTCTTAATTATTTTTTTTTTTTTTTTTTTTTAAAGGGAGCAGAGCCAGACGGAATGCAATGGTAGCTAAAGTGAAACAACCATACATATATCTGGCTATATACTGTAAATATCCAGCCTATTGCAGAGCAAATTAGGACAACTGCAGAGATAGAAGAGACTAACCCTAAGGTCTGAGTTCTCTTGCTGCCCACGGACGCAGTCTGCGAAGCACTCAGATGGTACACAGCCCACACCTCACCGATGAGCCGACGTCACGGGCCCCCGATGAAGCCAGTTACGTGAAACGTACATAGAGAACGTCTGACGTCACCATCACATGACGTCGCCTCATCGGTGAGGTGTGAGCTGTGTAACGTCTGAGTGCTTCGCAGACTGCGTCCGTGGGCAGCAAGAGCACTCAGACCTTAGGGTTAGTCTCTTCTATCTCTGCAGTTGTCCTAACTTGCTCTGCAACAGGCTGGATATTTATATAGCCAGATATATTTATGGTTGTTTCACTTTAGCTACCATTGCATTCAGTCTGGCTCTGCATCTCCCTAGCAGACCTACTTATGTATAACTGTGTATACCCCATCCAATCTACACTATATTGGTTACAGGGGATTTGAGACATAATATCATCTGAAGTATTTACACTTATCAATGATATAGAGACTACCCACATTAATTATAGGGTCCATTAAAGTTTAATAATAAGAGGTATATACATAACACTCCTCCATTAAACACCCTACCACACCTCTCCATCCTTTTAACTATTTTTGTTTGTTTTGTATATGTGGTTTTTCCAAACAGCTTTATTTTAACAATTATATAATAAAATTAAGTTTTAATTAAGGTGTCCTCTCTCCTAGTGCCACACTATAGGGATTCTTTCTTTCCACCCCTTTGTTAAATATTCCTTAGCTGCATAATTGATATTTATTGCTCTCTTTGTAATTCAATACAAGTTTCTTTAGACCATTTTGGTCTGTTATATTATTTGTTTATGTTTAGTGTATTTTATCTGTGTAACAGCAAGTTTTTATGGGATGTGTATAACTTTAATTTGTTTAATATGCACATACCTGTTTCTATTTTCCCATCAACCATTCAGGAACATTTATACTCTATATATACCATCATGGGAGTTAATGACTCTATTCCCTGAAGAAGTGACTTTGCGTCACGAAACATGTTGGAGTTTACAAACAAGTGGTGCCCTGGTATATATCAGACCCCTTGTTGAGTTCTTTTGGATTTTTTATGGTTGTTTTTTAATAATAGACACTTCTGTTTGTTCGATGTTGCACTGGGTGGAACCAGTGTGAGCAAGCCGCCTCCCATCCATCACCTTCTCTGTGAGCTGCGGGAGTTGGTGACGTGTCATAAGCTGTGTTTGGATCAGCTGGTGTGAGGGATTTCCCCTCCCTCCTTCCCTGTGAGACCGCGCTCTGACGTACCAGCAAGCGGTCGGGACAGGAGACGAACAGCAACACAAGCGTGAGATCACCTTACCTGACGATGCAGCGTTCGGTTGGTGACTGGATGATCTGATGTGGAGACGAGCAGTGCTTGAAAGATCCTGTCCCAAGGAAGGTAACCCCTGATGACCTTGTGCAGTAGCCGTGGGAGCGTCTGTCCTATATTGGTTAATATACATACCTGCTCATTTTATCTTTGATTCTATACGTGGATATAATACCTCACATATAAATTTTTATTTTTTATTTACTACACTTTGAGGGTCTTGCGCTTTCTTTTTTTGTGTTTTGCGCTCATATATGGATGTGAATCTGGAACCATAAATGTGAAGGTAATTCAGAAGATTAAACAAATCAAAGAAGTACGGAGAGATGTATGCGGAATATTAACTGAAGAGACAGGAAAATTAATGAATGGGTCGGAAGCAAATAAAAGTCTGGGACAAAGATGGTACGTGACTGGATTTCAAGGGATAAATAAAATATCAAGACGCTGGCCAAAAGTACGGTGGACTATGAAATTAGGAAAATTGTTGTAGTAAAATAAGAGAGGATTGCATCCACAATACCTGAAAAATGATTGGAGGGAGAAAGGGTTCATTCAGGAGTGCATTCACAATGGCTGAAGATGATAATAAGGATTTATACATAATATTCCTTAAGCCACCACAACTCGCTAATTCACAAAAAATAAAACGAGAAACATACAGTATCAATGTAAAGAAAGTGCAAAGAGCAGCTTGTTTTGAAGAATTGTTTGCTTTCATTTCTGTCAAATATAAGAAAAAGATTTAAAAAAATTACACTTAACTCCTCCTTAACTCCTCCTTTTGACACTTCTTTAATTAGAACAGAAAAGGGTAACCAGATCCAGATGGTCACTCCTGAGAGGGAGAGTAGGCTGTGGTAAAAAGTCCCGATTACATGCACTAACGTGTTCATGTAATCGGGGGCTTTTTACCACGGCCTACTCTCCCTCTCAGTCAGGAGTGACCCTTTGGCTCTGGTTATCCTTTATCTGTTCTAAATTATTACTCCTAGTGCACCCGCATACTTACCTCCGAGCTTCTGACTATACTAATAAACTATTGCAGCAAGGCCAAGTGGATACATGGTTTACAAACGCTTGTTCCTAAAATACTAAATGAAGGTCTTACATTTTCTTCCTTTTTAAAAAAAATATAATACACTGTATTTTGTGGTACATCTATGTATTATGTTTTTAACACTGGTGAGCTTACTAACACTGGTGAGAGTCTATGTATTGTAACTATGGTGGGTGAACAGGAGGTGGCCTGATAGGGGGTGTGGAGATCCTGCTATCACCCACTGACAGGAGGGAGAGTGGGGACATCTGTCCAGTGTCTGGCAGTGGAGGGGGGGTCTCATCTGATGGTCCAATCCAGGAAGCAAGGCTCCACGGAAGTTGAGCCCAACTTCCGTTATTGGACACTTGGTAGGGCCCACCTCTTCCACAATGGTGGACCCCTACACGCGAAAGGTTGGGTCCGGGGTGGGGGTAGGGAGAGATTGTGTGAGTGAGAGAAGGTGAGAGAGAGATAGAGGGAGAAAGAGAGGTTAAGTTGGAGACAAAAGGGGGAATTAGGATGGAGGAGAGGGTGTGAGAGAAGGGGTAGAAGAGGAGTTAAAGGGGGAGAGAGAGAGAGAGAGAGAGAGAGAGAGAGAGAGAGTGTGTAGGGGAAAGTGAAAGAGAGAAAGGGAAGTATGACAGAGAAAGAGAGTGGGGGAGTGTGTGTGAGAGAGAGAGGGTGTTATTCATTTTTATTTCAGTTTAAACAAGTACAAAGTTAACCACTGCAATTTGTATCCTGAAACCCAAATTCTACAAAAATACAAAATATTCCCAAATACATTGAAAAATTATAGGATTATTTTGCCTTGGATCTATAAATGAGGGGGAGTCGCAATTGGTGGAACTTACCTCAGGTGCAAAATGTGACAGTGCTCATCTCAAATCAGGAGGTGGACCCCCAGGGCTGAGGTAGGGATACAAATAAACTGACCACAACCCAGGGACAGAGTACCGTAGTCGGTATGGAAGCAGGGTTTAGGGCAGGCGGCAGAGTTGCAAAGTCCAGGGGACAGGCAGAGGTCAGGGCAGGTGGCAGAGGTGCAAAGTCGAGGAGGCAAGCAGAGGTCTGGGCAGGTGGAAGGCAGCCAGGTCAGGGTCATGGTCCGAGGTCAGCAACAGGAATTCAAAACAGGCAAGAGGATAAGGCGTAACTGCAAAGACCGACAGGAGCTGCAAACACAGAACTTTGCTCGGCAACTCCCTATGGTAACTGTAGCCTTATAAAGCAGGCTGCAAGTACCCAAAATGGTCACAGAGAGTAGAAAGGCAGGAGAGACAGAAAACCCGTACCGCAGTGAAAACCCGGCACGGATTAAACAGAATCCTTGCAGTACCCCCGTCTTGAGGAGAGACCTCCCGGCAATCTTAGACGGTTTGGCAGGAAATTTCCGACGAAACTCCCGGACCAGGTTGGAGGCATGGACATCCCTGGACCTGATCCATGAATTTTCCTTGTGTCCATAACCCTTCCAATGGACCAAGTACTGTAACCCGCCACGGGATCTATGGGACTTCAAATTCCTCCTGGCCATCCACCAAGAACGGTTTAAGAGGGGGGAGGATAGGAGGAGAGAAGGTGTTCTGGGCGAACATCTTGAGGAGGGATACATGGAACACTGTGAGTATTTTTAGGTATCCGGAAGTTCCAGTCTGAACGCCACTGGGTTGACTTGTTTCAAGATTTTATAAGGTCCAATAAACTTTGGCCCGAGTTTGGAGGAAGGTTATTTCAAGCGGATATTTTTGGTATCCAGCCAGACCTGATCTCCCACTTGAAATCGAGGTGGTGGTCATCGACGTTTATCGGGGCAGGGATTTCCGTTCCTATTGTCTGATTTTGCTTCACTTATTGTATTATTATAATTCCCTGTACTGTATTCTTTGTGAAGCGCTGAGTACACTTTTGGCACTATATAAATAAAGACATACAATACAATACTATATAGAGTATTTAATTGACCATCTGTGGTTTAAATTTCCCACAGTGAGATTGTGCTTATTTAATTACATGTATGTAAATATATACGTGTGACATGGGAAATCCTGCAGATAAAATTATACCAAGTATGCCTCGATTTTGAGGGTGCAAAGGTTAGATATTTGTTTGTGCCTCAAAGTTAGGAGTAGCTCTGACAGGACTGATTTCTATGCATCTGAAATACTCACCCGAATGCAATGATGTGGGTCACATTATTGAAGGAGGTACAGAAAGAAATGCATGGGTTATTTTTATACTCTGAGGCATTTTCAATTAAAAAAAGTGATGTTCTCTCCCTAGCCATAAAAATATAATTAGAGATGGATGAGTGGGGAAATAGGACACGCGCAAGAGGGGGCTTAGTGTGTTCCCATTGGAAAATGTGTGGCTAAAAAAAGCTGTTTTGGAATATCAAAAAAAAGAATTTAACATGGAGGGTGTTTTTTTGTCAATACACACATGGATACGCCTTTTTCTCATTCATAATCCAACTAAAATCCTAATCTACTCACTCATCATGTGCTGCCTTGATTACTGTAACCTTCTCTTAGTTGACATTCCCCTTGTATGCCTCTCCCAACTCCAAAACATCTAAATTCCTGCTGCTAGACTCATCTACATCACTCACCACTCCATTTCTACTGCTCTACTACGCATATCTCTACACTGGCTTCCCATAGCCTCTATAATTATATTAAATCCCTAGTAATTACGTATAAAGGTCTTGATGACACCCCCCGCTCTTACATCACACCCCTCATCCAAAAATACATACCTAAACGCCCCCTACTTCTGCCCACGATATCTGACTTTCCTCTCACTTTACTACCGCTTCTCACTCCAGCCTGGAAGCCTTCTCCTGAACTGCCCCCTCACCTTGGAATTCCCTACCATGCACTATCAGACTCTCCCCCAGCTTTCAGGCATTTAAAAACTCCCCTTTGCAGGGAAGCCTACTCACCTCTAACATCCAACTCCCATACCCTTCTGACTCCATTGGAACCAGCTGTGTAGCTGGACCAATCTCCACCTTATATAACATCCCCCCTCCCCCCAAAGCCGTAATGGCTTCAGCTGTCAGACTGGGCCATATTCTAATTGAGCCACACCTTATTCTACAATAAACAGCCACCATACCTTCTTTTTTTCACATTGTCCCTCATTCCCGCTAGATTGTAAAATCTCATGAGCAGAGCCCTAATACCTCTTTGTATCTGTGACCTCACCTGTATGTAACTGTTCATATTTTTGTAATATAAATAAATCTGTACCCCATTGTACCATGCTACGGAATATGTGGGGGCTTCACAAATAAATAATAATAATAATAATTCACTAATTTCCAAGTTCATGCCTCTTTGAAGGATCTAATATTGTTATGTGGTAACTACAGTATGTTAGGTTTTCTCTTTTATATCCCTGTTTATTTCCTGAAACTGTCTGCAATTATTATGTTGTATGTTCTTGTAACATTTATTTTTCTATAAGTAAGCACTGTACTATGTTAAATTAAATCTAACATTTAATAAGTACTGTCTTCACGCTGTAATTGAACTTTGCACGCTTTGACGAGAGTAACTGCATTTTTAGACACATTTTGCGACAATGTGTTTTTGTGTGTTAATCATCTTTTCCCAAACAAACAGGAGACTGAAGACTCCCAGAGTTAAGAGCTTAACACTATCCTTAGTGGGGGCAGCATATTGAGGTGTAGTGTGACAGATTGAGGGAGATATAGCTAATGTTAAGAAACCTGTGGGAAGGTAAGTGATTCAGTTGGGTAATTGGAGGTATTAAACCTTGTCGCATACACAAGTTACGTGCTCACAGGTGTGCTGTTCGTGACAGACAGGTAGAACACTGGGGAAGTTATGAAGCAGTATTAACTGTTTAGCCTAGAAGAGTCCATAGGAGTTATGTGGTAAATAATGTTCAGTTACTTATTTTTTAAGCAAGAAACAAAGAAGTCCAGAGCAACATCCAATGTGACAAAAATACACAGTGAAATACCTATATATCTCTTGAAAAAAAGGGTCATTTAGTTAACC
Organism: Ascaphus truei; assembly: GCF_040206685.1. Lineage (NCBI taxonomy): Eukaryota > Metazoa > Chordata > Amphibia > Anura > Ascaphidae > Ascaphus > Ascaphus truei. Next base: position 405,592,326 of record NC_134484.1, on the reverse strand, counting down.
CTTTGGTTAAAGCGTATAAGCCTGCGAACCACTTTCAAGGCATGACCATAATATCATCGGTCCTAAACACTAACTGATTAAAATCCTTATTTACCTCTATAATTAGGGGAAGGAAGGTCCTAGTATTGAACCTGTCGCAACCAACTGCATAAAAGGAAAACCTGCTTACTTGGACAGTGGTATATATTTTGTGGTAATTTGGGAGGGGGGGGGTGTTCTGAGAGCTTGCTGGATATCTGTGTGTTTGTTTACTTATTTTTTAAGGTTACTGTGGCATTTTGCATACTCTTCAAACATGGTAGACTAAAGCTCACTAGAGGGTATGGCTGTGAGGGTAATATCTTAATCTTTGCCCTATCTATGTTAATAAATATGCCTCATACGCAATTTCAAGTAGAGCTTTTCAAACTCTCACCATTATTTGCATAATAGAAGTTTATCATATGCACTGTTCCTCCCCCACTATCTTGGTTGTTTGTCAGTATCATCATTTGTGGGCAGATATCTCCCTCGCATGCACAAAATCTTCACACATTCATTTTCACTTTATGCTCAGTCACAATCACAGTCTGGTGTCAGACATACTGTACGGTAATTACAATCTTATTTGTTTACAAACAACAATTACTTTTTCTTTAAGTAGTGGATTTAAACTAGTCACAGATTGGATTTTATTGTGAAGCAAAATATAGATCTGTAAAGTAAAGATGCATATGTTACATATACTGTAACAGTTTTAAAAAAATTGATTGTGTGATCAGATAAAATAAACAAACATGAAACGTGTATAAATTGGCTATTGAAATTATTTATTTATAAATTTATTTATTTACAAATATTTTACCAGGAAGTAATACATTGAGAGTTACCTCTCGTTTTCAAGTATGTCCTGGGCACAGAGTTTAGACAAATAATACATGGTTACAAATACAGGTACATAAATGAACAGGGTATACATTATATACAAGACATTGCATGCACAGTTAAAGAAAATATATGTTATGGGCGAATGAAACGGTTACAGACCAGATTAAAATGTGAGACAGCCTTAGATTTGAAAGAACTTTGCGTTTGTCTTTACAACAATCAATGTTTCCTGTTGGGTAGCAGTTCCTAATTACTTAAATTGAGGTACTGTAGAAGACCAAGTGGGAAAGAGGGGAAAGGGGGAAATAAAAGTGGCTTAAATGCCATAATTATTTTTTAGCTTAAAAATGGGTTTTGAAATTCCCTAACATGTCTCCTGGTGCTGAAAGCTTTATTAAGCCATATAGTTGGATAGGTGCAGTGTTGAAGAATTTTCAACTTTATGCTTTATTTCTGTAAAATCTGGTCCACAATGGATAAGTATTGCTCTCATTTGGGCATTTTCAATATACTATAAATTCATCTTCTCCTTGCTTGTTTTAGATCCATTCTAATAAATGGTCTATAATCATTGTGATCATAATACTTGAGAATTGAATTTTAAAGTTATAAGAATGACATAAAAAACTACAAATGTGCATCCCGATGAACATAAATAAAGTACAAGAAGGAAGACAAATTCAGAGTAAATGCTGTAAAACATAGCATAGTGTAAGGCAAACTATGACACTACTACATTAAAACAGAACACTGTTCCATAAATCGGTGCTACTAAAACATGGTTACATAGATAGATCAGTATCAGCGCTGACGTTGAAACCTGATGGTATAAGCTTGCTTGAAGAGAAGGTAATTATAACAGTATGGTGTGTGGGGGTTAATAACCAAATGCAGGAGTGTTGCTCAACATAATGGGAGGTATATAAACACAAAGTCCTGGTAGAAAAACAGGTGACTATTGTATATATATATATATATAAAACAGTGTCATCCAGTAATCCTCCTATGACGGACAATCTCCCTAGAGCTAAATAATCCTGCTGTATACAATAAGGTATCCTCCCATGATCACAGCCAGTATTGTGAAAACTTGATGTTAATCACAGTCTGTTATTATTTATTTATTTATAAAATATTTTACCAGGAAGTGATACATTGAGAGTTACCTCTCGTTTTCAAGTATGTCCTGGGCACAGAGTTAAGACAAATAATACATGGTTACAAATACAGTTACATAAAAGAACAGGGTATACATTATATACAATACATTGCATGCACAGTTAAAGAAAATACTTATTATGGGCGTATGAAACAGTTACAGACCAGATTAAAATGTGAGACAGCCTTAGATTTGAAAGAACTTAAACAGGTGGTGGATGTGAGAGTCTCTGGTAGGTTGTTCCAGTTTTGGGGTGCACGGTAAGAGAAGGAAGAACGTCCGGATACTTTGTTGAGCCTTGGGACCATGAAAAGTCTTTTGGAGTCTGATCTCAGATGATAAGTGCTGCATGTGGTAGGGGTGAGGAGCTTGTTCAGATAGCTGGCAGGCTTGCCCATAAAGAATTTAAAGGCAAGACAGGAAAGGTGAACTTTGCGCCTAGACTCGAGTGATGACCAATCTTGTTCTTTGAGCATTTCGCAGTGATGTGTGTTGTAGTTGCATTGGAGAACAAAACGACAAATTGAATTGTAGAGGGTGTCAAGTTTGCCAAGGTGGGAGGTGCCGAGCCATATTCTATGTCTCCATAGTCAATAATTGTCATTAGCATCTGCTGTGCGATACGCTTTCTGACCAGGAGACTTAGGGAGATTTGTTGCTGTAAAGTACCCCTAGTTTGGCATAGGTCTTGGTTGTCAGGGTATCAATGTGCATCCCGAATGTTAAGTGGGAGTCAAACCATATGCCCTGGTATTTAAAACTAGTGACAGGGGTAAGGGTGGTATTAGTGTTGGTTCTAATCTGGAGCTCAGTCGCTGGAAGCTTTAAAAATTTAGTCTTGGTCCCAAATACCATTGTTACAGTCTTGTCAGTGTTTAAAAACAGTTTGTTTTGTGAAATCCAGTTTTCGAGTGTCAAAAAGTCAGACTGAAGTATGTGTTGAAGGTCAGAGAGGCTATGGCTTTGTGCATATAGGATTGTGTCATCTGCATACATGTGTATTGAGGCTTCCTTACAAGCTGTGGGAAGATCATTGATGAACACTGAGAAGAGTAGGGCCCCAGAACAGAGCCTTGCGGGACACCACAGGTGATATCCAAGGGGTTGGAGTTAGAGCCTGATATGGACACATGTTGGGACCTACCTGATAGATAGGACTGAAATCAATTTAAAGCATGCTTCCCTATTCCAGAGCTCTGGAGTTTGTTAAGCAGGATAGCATGATCAACTGTATCAAAAGCCTTTGCAAAATCTAGGAATACTGCACCAGTGAGTTGTCCCCGTTCCATTCCACACTGGATTTCATTGCAAACTTTTAGCAGGGTAGTTACGATGGAGTATTTGGGGCGAAAGCCAGATTGGAATTAGCTAGGGAAATTTGTATTGGTATAGTACTCGCTTAATTGGGAGTGAACACATTTTTCCATGACTTTGGATAGAATTGGGAAAACTGAGATTGGCCTGTAGTTTGATACAGTGTTTTTGTCCTCACTTTTGAAGATTGGGACAACTCTGGCAGTTTTCCAGGTCTTAGGGATATGGCCTGCAGACAGGATAGAGTTGACTATGGAAGCAATTGGTTTGGCAATGGCTGGGGCACCAAGTCGTAGGAACCTAGATTGTAGTAAGTCAGGTCCACATTGGCTGCTTAGTTTTAATTTGAGGAGCGCTTGTGTAATCGCCTCTTCGGATACTGGGCCAAATTAAAATTTGTGGGCAGTGTTGGGAGGGGTGGGGCTATGTGGGTACTCCCATGATGAGATTCAGGTTTGTTGTTTGGGCTGCGTTTCGCTAATAAGTTAGTGGCACACCCCACAAAGTGGGGTTTGTCAGAGTAATATCCCCCTTAGTGATATTACTTGGTTGTTGATGGTTAGAAGGCTGGAATATATTGTTGATAACCTTCCAGAAGTTAGCTGGGTTTGATGTATTTTGGTGGAGATTGTCAGAGTAATATTGTGCTTTTGCGTGCCTTGTTTGCCTTGTGCACATGTTCCGCAGGCATCTGTATTGATTGAGATCCTTGGTAGTGCCAGTTACTTGGTAGCTTTTCCACAAGGTATCCCTGAACTGGTAGAGTGCCATAAGTTCAGTTGTAACCCATGGAAGGTGGGCCCCCCGTACCCTTATTTTGCGTAGTGGAGAATGGGTATCGCAGAGTTTTAAGAACTCGGATTGGAAATAGTCGAGCGCAGAATCAGGGTCGGGAATTAAATCGATTCTGTGCCATGGGCAGTTGGTAAGGTCATCCAGAAACTATTGTGGGTTAAAGTTTCTAAATGTTCTAGTGAGGAGCACTTCAGGGCTTGAATGGGGCGGTTTAATTTTCCTTACACAGTACACTATTGCATTGTCACTGAAAATATCAGGAAGGATGCCAGAGGATTGGATTCTGCTGGGGTTTGAGGAGAGAATCCAGTCTAGCAAGGAATGGTTGCGCGATTTTAGGTTTGTCCGTGTGGGTTGGGAAATTAGTTGCGATATGATAAGCGACTTGATTTGTATCTGGATTTTGTGGTTTTTAGGGTCAAGCCAATTGAAGTTGAAATCCCCAAAACTAGCAGCTCACTCTTCTCGTTCAGAGAGGAAATTGAGCCAAGAAACTGGGTGATATCAGTCAGGGATTGTAGAGGGGCTTTAGGGGGCAGTAGATGCCAGCAAGAAAGATGGGCTTAGAAAAGGGGAGGCAGATTTTGCAGAAAGATGAAGTCCCCAGTCATCTCTAGTCAAACTATAGTCTAACTATATATTGTCACTTTAAATGCATCACTCTTAAGATGCCAATGCTACCCTGCCAATGCAGGGGGGATATTTGTTTTATACAACTAAAGCAGTCACATGACCCTCCCCCCGCCCTCATAAATCAGCTTGTTCCAGTTGGTCAATTAGCAGTACACAGTTAAGAGGGGGGGAAAAAACACCTTTTGATATTCAAACATACCAAGAGATCAATAGGTCAAGCCGGGTGGGTAATTCTTTTAAAACAGGACTTGCAGATCAGGGACATACCAAGAGATCAATAGTACAAGCCGGGTGGGTAATATTTTTAAAATAGGACTTGCAGATCAGGGACATACCATGAGATCAATAGTACAAGCTGGGTGGGTAATTCTTTTAAAACAGGACTTGCAGGTGTCCTTCTTGCCTTTGGCGTGCCCCACGCATTAGTAGACGAAATGCAAGGATGAAGAAAACGGAGCACAGCAGCAGCAAAGAGTGAAGGGGCTACAGGAAATGAACAAAAACAGTCTTTATTGGAGCGGTAGCAATATGTCCAAGAAAAAAACCTCTTATGCGTTTCACGCTATAGATAGCGCTTCGTCAGTCTCTCTCTGATGAAGCGCTATCTATAGCGTGAAACGCATATGAGTTTTTTTCTGGGACATGTTGCTACCGCTCCAATATAGATGTTTTTAGTTCATTTTCTGTAGCCCCTTCACTTTTTGCTGCTGCTGTATGACACTACTACTTTACTGAGTTTTTATAAATACCAACATGGAACAGATGGATGCCCTTGTTCGATGGGGAAGTGTACCTGTACTGTTCCTTGGATGTTCAAAATCCAAAAGTGATGCCGATATCAAATTAATCAACCAACACAGTGCATCCCTGAAGAAGATATAAAAGAGTACAAAAATGTTGGCATAATAATGCATTGATAAAATTAATATATTATTATACAATGTCCTGTCAGACTAGGAATATGTTTATACATGGCTTTGCAAACTGAGCAATGGTTTGGATGGTTGGTGGCTCCAGAAAATGTATGTATACATATTTTATATACTGTATAGCTAACAGTGTATGCAGCACTTTACAAAATGACAGTAGAGGGAATATAAAGTACAAACTATGGTGATAAGAGCAGCAAGTAAATGATAACATAATGCAAAGGGATTCTTGCACTGAGGAGCTTCCAATGGACGTAAATACTATTGAAAACAAATGCATGTTTTAAGACTGGTGGAGTTCTTTATCAAAGTTTCCAGGCTGCAAAACTGGGGTGAATTAGTGCAGAAATAGTGCATCAGATATATCAAAGAAGAAAATCCCAGTAATTTCAATGGGAATGTATTTCCTTAATAAATTTGGGGCATTTGTTTGCTCCAGTTTTGCATCTGGAAGACTTTGATAAATATCCCCTTGAATAGAAAAGTATATCAACAAATGAGGGATCCCTAGCAAAACATTGTACCGTAGGTATGTCTATTGTAATTCTTATCTTTATTAATGATGCTGTATTGTGCAATTCTTGCATTCTTACATTATGCTAGTATAAAATATTCCCACTTAACTCAATGTGTATAATGTAATTCAGTAAAAATACTGCATGATCTCAACCCTGTTTTTTTATATTTAGAGAAAAAGTCCCTAAATGAAGATCTGTCATACAGTAATCTATATTTTGAAGGCTATCCTACAGGTGCGCCGACGAGTATTCTAAAACTTGCCTTGGAAAATCTGGGGCTATCACCAACAAGACCCAGGTACATGCTGGGTACATGCTGGGTTCCTGCTGCAACATTTCAGTGACATTTCGGCAGAAAGACTAATGGCCCATCGGATTAACTCAGCAGGGGTTTGAATGGGACTGCCAGGGATCCCCGCTGTGTTAATCCGATGGGCCATTAGTCTGTCTGCAGAAATGTCACTGAACTGTTGCAGCATGTACCTAGCATGTACCTGGGTCTTGTTGGTGATAGCCCCAGATACGTTTTAGAATACTCGTCGGCGCACCTGTATGAAGGCAGAAAAACCCATTGAAAAGTTTCGTTTTTCTGAGAAAAAAAATATTGTGCTCTGCATTCTATATCAAACCTTAACAAAACAGTACAATATATCTTATTTTATTGAAAAATATTTAAGTTTGCTGTGAGGAAAAAACATAATATTTGAAAGCTAATTCAGAAAGGACAGCTCTGAAATAACATGACTGTGAAAACATTGTAATTGGACAGGCAGACAAAGGAGGTAACATTGTTATACAGGGTAAATTAAATTACCCCAAGCAGACAAGTGGTATTTTAAATATGGGACCAACACAATTCTTTAATAATTTTTTTTTTTACTAATGGAAGCTTAGAAAAATCAAGTCACCAGTAAACATAAGTATAGTTTTTTTGTTGCAAAAAGCAATCACGAGAATATTATTCTACGATCCACTGAAGAACAATGATCTAGTGATTTCAATAATATTTGAAACTGATCTGTTAACCTTTAACTTTTCCCATTATGTTGATCTTTTCTTGCACAACTATGCAGGCACTACCTTCTCACTTCAAGAATATTGAATATTATGAAAGTGGTAAAATGGCAAGGACCGACAATCAAGTGGAGTCATTTCAATATTTTTAAGACCGGGTTTGTCAGTTACATAGTTACATAATAGGTGAGGTTGAAAAAAGACTGGTCCATCGAGTTCATCCAACAGTATGTAAAATTTAGACAGCCGATACTTATCGTATATTCATATTTAAGGTTTATTGATCCAGAGGAAGGTAAACAAAAACCCCAGTTTAACATTATCCGACCTTTTATTGATGATATCTATTGTATCTGCCATAATAATCTCCATGGGAAATGAATTACACATTTTAACTGCCCATACTGTTAAAACAATTCCCTTTGTTGCTGGTGAAATCCCCTTTCTCCAACCTTAAGGGTTGACCCTGTGTCATTTGTATTGCAGTTGGGAAGAATTGTTCCTTTGAAAGCTCCTTATATTGAACCTGAATATTTTTGTACATAGTTATTGTCACAGGGGACCAGAACTTTTCACACCGAAAACACCGGGATCACTATCACCAGACAGGACACAGAAGTTGAATAAAGAAAAGTTTATTCTGGCAAGCCAGCAAACACTCAAATACAAGATCACAGTGAAACACTCACCAACTGGGGGCCTGGGGGAGAGGTCATGATGTCACAGTCTCTGTCCCATGCTCAACGCAACTCTGGAGCAACTCCAAAGTTCATCTGGTGCTCTGATCGAACTTACTCCTTACATAGCACTAAGTTGCTATACTTTACATGGAGCAGAGGCTGACGACCAATCAGAGCCTGGGTCGTGATGGGACAGCAAATCATAGAATGAGGGCTCGCCCGGCTGCACCAATCAGAGGAGGGGGCTGGCTTAAGCACTCAGGACCACCCCCCTGTTGTCAGTCCCCAGATGACTCTTAAGAGTCCCGGATAGGGAATTCCTCTTTAGCTCTGTCACCTCTGGGAAACTCTCCTTCACCCTATGCGTTTCACCATTTGGTTGCTTCAGGGGTTATCAGCACTCAACCTGACCCTGTCTCTTAAATACTCAATCAAGTTTGTCTATTGGTCAGAACTATAACTGATCCATACATTAAAAGAAACTACATGTGTATCTGCATTTGTATTATATCTCACTTAGGGGGCTATGCACTAAGCAGCGTGTTTTTGTGCCCGATTGGGAATTTAAGACTCGCCCAATACAAAGTGAAGCCAAACGCGGGATTCACTAACAAGTGAAGCGCATTTTGGTCCGGGCGGCAAAAATATGCCAGATCGCACCAGCTGCTTTTTTCCCCCCTGTTATCCTACTTAAAGTTCTACAGCGTGATAGCTGAAAAAGCAGCCTGTAAGAACTGCATGGAGTCACTGCGTCTCCATGAACGGCTCTTACAGGAGATCGTGAAGTATCAATATACATTTTAATAATAGTGTACATGTTCAGGGGGTCTCCTGAGCTTGAACCACATTGGTTTCAGCCTCGGGGACCCCCTACTTCATGAGATACAGGCCCCGTTATGGGGTGCCAGTATCCCCTGTGCTTTTAAAGCTCCCGCGTCACGTGACCCGGGAATTAAATCTGAAACCAATGCGGTTCAGCTCAGGAGACCCCCTACTCATGTACACTAGTATCAAAACACACATCAAAATATAAAGAAAATTAATTACCGTAGTGAATAACCACTATGATAATGAAGCTGCTTTAATATTATTTTGTATTAATATTGTGCAGGAGCAGTTGGTCTCCTGAGCTGAACTGCATTGATTTCAGCCCCGGGGTCCCCCTGCTTCCTGAGTTACAGGCCCAGATATGGGGTGACGGTATCTCCATTATTTACATGTCACACATCACACGACACATGTGGACGCTTTAAAAGTGGCGGGACACTGGCATCCTATGCCCCATACTGGGGCCTGTAACTCAGGAAGCAGGGGTCCCTGAGCCAGAAATCAAAGCGGTTCAGGTCAGGAGACACCCTGCTCAAGCACACTATTAAAAAAAATACATTAAAGCAGCTTCATTACCTTAGTGGCTATCCGCTAAGGCAATGAAGGGGTTAAGGCACAATAGCATGTTTATTGGGACAATTAGGACAAGCAATGGTTGTTTTTGCAAATGCTTGCTTTTATGTATTTTAAATGTATTTTGCTTCTTTGTTTAGAAATGTTTGGCCAATTTAATTTTTAGTTTTATTTAGTAAGATGTCATTTTTAGTGGTGTTTTAAATAGTTTCTTTCGGGGGGACGGGTTGCTTTTTAATAGTGGCTTCTTTTTGGTAGTTAGATTTTGTCTGATGGTGTTTACTTTCAGCTTTCATTTATTTATTATGGTTTTGTTTTGGTGTTTTAATTGTTAATTGTGTATTTATTTTGGATTGGATTAATTGATTGGTAGTAATTTAGTTCTGTTTACTTCTTTATTTGTTTTTTGTTTCTCATTGTTTTTATTGCATTGGATCTTGTTTGTGATTTTTTTTTAGGTTGACCATTGACTGGTATAGTGTTAAATGATACCCATATTATATAGGCATGATGTGCCCACTACAGGCATACCCCGCATTAACGTACGCAATGGGACCGGAGCATGTATGTAAAGCGAAAATGTACTTAAAGTGAAGCACTACCTTTTCCCCACTTATCGATGCATGTACTGTACTGCAATCGTCATATATGTGCAGAACTGATGTAAATAACGCATTTGTATCAGGCTCCATAGTCTCCCTGCTTGCGCACAGCTTCGGTACAGGTAGGGAGTCGGTATTGCTGTTCAGGATGTGCTGACAGGCGCATGCGTGAGCTGCCATTTGCCTATTGGGCAATGTGTACTTACTCGCGGGTGTACTTAAAGTGAGTGTCCTTAAACCGGGGTATGCCTTTATTCCATTCAATTGTTTGATTGGTATGTGTTATCTATTTAATTGGCTATGTGATGTTTTGCTATGTGATGTGTTTTATTTTGCTATGTGATGTTTTTTATTTGGGCCTGTTATTTATGCCTTCCCCATTTCTTGCTATAGTGGTCAATCATGCCCATATTATATAAGCATGATGTACCCACTGTACCAATGAATGGGTGAATGGTGGGGGTAGTTGCTTGGGGAGGGTGGTTAGGTGTCCTGGGTGGGTAGTGGCAGAGGTTGGGTTAACCCATTAATTACTATGATGGTTAGGTGATTAAGGGGTTGGGGGATTGGTTTTTTTATGTACTGTATTGTTTGTGGCAACGGAGGACATGGACGGTGATGAGGATGAGGACGGCCTTCATCGTGGCAGCCTGGCAGGGGTGTACAATATTTATTTACTTTATTTATGCTGCTTAATGTTGTATTTGAAATGGCCAAATGCACTATTATCCATATGTGGATAATAGTAATTTTGGCCATTATTGTACTGTATGTGTAAGGGGAGGGGGGAGAGGGGTGTATTTATTTAAAAGTATGTTTTTTTGGAGGGGGGGACACGATTGGTACCGCAGGCCAGTGGAGACCCCAGACACCCACGGGGATCACTGAGGGCCCCGAACTCCTGCAGGATCACCCGGGGACACCCACCGGCCTGTTGTATTAATGGTGTGCTGACAAAAAGGTAAACAATGCTTTTCGGAGTGTCTCCACTTTAGCCTTTAGCTGGTTCAAAAATCTGGCGTGCTTTTAAAGCACGATTGACTTACAGTATCACTGCTTAGTGAATCCCGCCTTTTTTTGCCTGATTTGACGTTTTTTTTCCCATGGCTGAAAAAATGCCTTCTAAGGCCGATAAAGCACTGTTATCACTGCTTAGTGAATCGCGTACCGGGCAGTATCGGTCTTAAAAACCATTTATCAGTCTTAAAAGCAGTTATCACTGCTTAGTGCATAGCCCCCTTGTTTTCTTACCAGAAGACTGTTAAGATGTAATATATCTCTAGGATCATATAAGTACTATAAATGTTATTTATTTGCAGTATCCTCCATTAAAAAGGACAATATCCCCGCAAACAAATATGTTAAAAAGTTTTTGTGCCTTATACAGTACATATAAAAATCACCTCACATCACATTATTTGTAACACAGATATATTAATATTACAAACTATCAATAACTAGATAAAAAACTTGTACAATTTGATAAACTAATATTATTTCTAGAACCTCTACAGTACCATAGGAGCATATTACCCCACTAAGGATATATAATTAGAAAATTAGAAATTAGGAGAATACAGTCCTATCGTTGGGAGGGGGTAGCGGGCCCACAGGCACAGGCCAGACACCCTCCTTTTCCTACGCATGCGCGCCGGGACCTCGGCTCTGCCCATGCTCACGGGGGTGTCGCCGCCATTTTTTAAAAAATATAAAACAACAAGCAGGGGATCAGGCAAAAGAAGGGGGAGGGGAACACAAAACGAATGAGTCCCCCAAAGAATTCACCAACTGCACACCTACACAATATAAAATCTAACTTTTAATAAATTTACTTAAAACATATATTACCAAACGTAGTCGACTGTGTGTTACACAGGTGTGTTACACAAACGTAGTACCCTGTACAGAGGGGTATTGTGGATTAATTGCGTCTGTGTCAGCGTCACCTCTCAAGCATATGCATTTAACTCAATCATAGGTGTTCGCTGCTATATATATATATATCGTTGTAGGACTGATGCGTCTTTGACCAGTCAAAGGCTCACTGAGTAGGATACGGTTTCCTACAGTCTGCATACACATTCCAGAGGGGTTAACACCCTGACTTTCAGCATCCATTGTCCTGTCAAACCCAGGAATACTGTATTTGGGTTTGTACAATCATACATTTATTGACATGGTTGCACGCTATTGACATTTAATTCATTTTTTTTAAAAACACACAGTCGACTACGTTTGGTAATATATGTTTTAAGTAAATTTATTAAAAGTTAGATTTTATATTGTGTAGGTGTGCAGTTGGTGAATTCTTTGGGGGACTCATTCGTTTTGTGTTCCCCTCCCCCTTCTTTTGCCTGATTCACTTATCAGTTCACAGTTTGCACCCACATTTACAATTACCATTATTATTATATTTTTTCACATTACTCAATTAGTGTGGCCCTGTGATCACTCCCCAATCCTCCCTTTGTTTTCTAACAAGCAGGGGACACTGCTGGCGGCCCTGCTTGGATGGTACATATTTCATTTGTTCTTGTTCATAACTAAAAATGAATCCACCTTGATGATAACTTAAGTTTATTCATAACATACAATGATTCTCCAGTTTCTCACTTCTACATGTGGCTGATTACCACTTTCCTTTGCTGTTACACATTTTATTAAAATTGTCCCACACTATGAAAATATCAGGACTGCTCCTTTTCTTTCTCAACTTTCAGGAATTGGATACAGTTACAGTTGGGACAAAAGTTGTACTGTTTGGATTCAATTTTCTTCTCATATTAAAATGTTTTATTCGTGTCTTATTAGTTATTATGCAGGGGATTTTTATATTGCACCTGCCTTTCTATTTCTCAACTACAGCTGCAGCCCACTTCTGTAACTCAATCTAATGGATGTTAAGATTATTTCTAGTAATGCCAATTGTTTATATTCACTTAGTATGAGAAAGCTGGCTCTATCTGAATTTAAAGAATTTAAGGATGTAGTAGTCTTTGATCAAGAGACTCATTTTTTAAAGCAAGATGAGGTTAGATTTATGAATAGGAATTAAAACCATTTCCATTTGAGACCCAAAAATATGACATGGAGGTAAGATTCCTTTCTGTAAAGGGTTCAGTACTGGGAACTACAGTAAGTATACTTTTCCATCCCTGTATGCACCTAATACCAATCAAATAGAATTTTATTAACATATTTTCTGAAGCTGCAAAAGATAATATTATTACCTGGTCTGATCATGCACACATCAATTTTAGCACTCCTCAATAATTAACATCAACATAGATTATGGAAACTAAATTACTTTTAGCTAAATAACTTGCCTCTGAAGCAGAAAATAGAGGAACATTTAATTAATTTATTTTCATTGAATTATATTAATTATATTGAATTATCTTAACAACATTACGGGAGGCCCATAAAGCAGTGATTAGGGGAGAGATCCCCAGCCTGACAGCTGCCCAACAGAGAAGCAGGAGGGCCGAATTGCTTTCAATATCTAAGGCACTACAGAAAGCAGAGGCTGCATTTAAAAGGAGACCAACTGATGTGATTAAAGAGAAGCTCCCTGAGCTCCGGAGGAAATTCAATTTGCTACACACTCAAAGAATGGAGAAGACCTTATTAAGGACTGAACAAAAATATTACCAAAAAGAAAATAAGGCAGACAAGATGTTAGCAAATAAATGAAGAGATGCACAAATGTAAAATAATGTTAGGGCCATTTACACTGAAACAGGCGAGGTGATCCCTCTGAGATTAGAGAGCAATTTCGTTTTTTCTACTCCTCTCAATATAGTTTGGAAAACAGGAATGAACGGGCCCATTATTGGAATGCTACAGATGATTCATATCTACAACAATGATCCTTACCTAAAATGCCTCCTCGTAATATTGAAAAACTAGAATTGTCTATAACGGAAAATGAAGTAATGGCATCTACAGTATCAAACAATAAAAGACCAAAAAAAGACCAGGTGCAGATGGTCTAACGGACCTCTATTACATGAAATTGGGAACGATATTAGTGCCTTATCTGACTAAACTATTTAACTCTATAAAAGAAGAAGGAGAAGCTTAACCTAAAACAATGTTAGAAGCAGTTATCACTGTAATACACAAGAAAGAGAAATATGTTTTTAATTGTGAATGTTATAGACCTATTTTAGTGCTTAATTCAGTTCTCAAGATTTTTTCCAAGATATTAGAAAACAGGCCGAGAGAGATTCTTCCCTCTTTAATCCATATGGATCAGACTGGTTTTATACCTGGTAGACAAACAAAAGACAAAGATGAGAAATCAATTTAATCCACAAATGAAGGTAAATTATGTTTCCTCTATGCTATTGTCTCTCGATGCCGAGAAGGCATTTGACCAGATTAACTAGACGTTTATGCAATCTGTATTAACCAGTCTGGGTATAGGCCCTAACTTTTTGGGATATTTGTTAGCCCTCTATACACATCCTTCAACCAGTCAGAATAAATGGTGTTCTTTCCCAGACTTTCACCGTCTTTAATGGTATGAGACATGGCTGCCCTCTCTCCCCACTAATCTTTGCTAATATCATGGCAAGCTAACAGAATTTGGTCTAGTTATGATATCCATCATAAAATAGTGCTCTATACGGCTGATATACATTTATTCCTTACTAACCCAATCGTTTCATTACCAAATTTGCTGGCAGAGAGCTGGTTAGTGAGCTTTCAATGTTAAATATATATATATATTTCCAAATCCCAGGCTCTTAATTTAACTATACCAGATGAAACCATAGATTTTCTGCAGTCAAACTTTCAATTTAGATGGTCACACACTAATATATCATACTTAGAGGAGTTAATTTTACTCCTCATATTCAAGATGTATTTCCTCTCCTGAAATCTATACAAAATGATTTGGAGAAATGGAGCAAACATATTATTTCCTGGATTGGCCAAGGCCGGTATAGCCCATTATAAGGAATGTAAGAAAAATTGCAAAATGGCAATCAAATTATCAAAAATGGAAAATGAAAAAAGTAAGATCAACCCTAAAAAGTCTTTAAGTACCTTAATAACAAAAATATTAGAAAATTAAATATACGACACTTTCAGTGTGAAATGGGCAGCCAAATGAATGGAGATAAGGAAACAGCAGAGGTATTAAACAAATTCTTTGCTTCTGTATTTACCAGGGAGGAATCAATTGCAATAGTAGTGCCACAGGAGGAAGCCACAACCTCCATATTGTATGTATGTATTTATATCTTTATTTATATAGCACCATTAATGTACATAGCACTTCACAGTGGTAATACATGTTACAATCATATCAATAATATAAATAAACATAAAATGGGAAGAAGTGCTTAAGACATGAAAGTGATATTTAGGAAAAGGAGTATTATCGAACAATTGGTTAACTGCGGAAGAAATGCATAGGCGGGTTGATAAAATTGAAGTGAATAAAGAACATGGCCCTGATGGAATACACTCCAGAGTTCTTAGGAAGCCAAATAATTACGTTTAATATTCAAGGACTCCATTTCCACAGGCTCAGTACCACAAGATTGGTGTAAAGCACATGTTGTGCCTATATTCAAAAAGGGAGCTAGATCACAACCGAGAAGTTACAGACCTGTAAGCCTAACATCAATAGTGGGGAAGTTACTTGAAGGTTTAGTACCAGATAATATTCCTATCCTAATAAATAATACAATTATTAGTAATAGTCAGAATGGATTTATGAAGGATAGCTCGTGTCAAATTAACCTTATTAACTTTTAAAAGAAAAAAAGTAGGTATTTAGACTAAGGTAAAGCTGTTCATGTGGTCTACTTAGATTTTGTTTTTGATACAATGCCACACAAGAGGTTGGTGTACAAAAGAAAGGAAATTGGACAGAAATATTAGCACCTTGATTAAAAACTGATTGAAGAATGGACATTAGAGAGTTGACATAAATGGAACATTTTCAGGTTAGGCTAAAGTTATGAGTAGAGTACTTCAAGGATCGGTACTGGGACCCCTACTTTTTACCTTGTTTATTATTAACCTTGATGGTGGTATAGAGAGCAAAGTCTCCATCTTTTCTGAAGACACTGATTTGTGTAAGTAGTAAAATCAGATCAGGATGTAATTTCTCTCCAGAAGGATTTGGATAGACTGGAAACTTGGGCAGATGAGGTTACAAATAAATGTAAGGTTATGCATTTTGGAAACAAGAATAAACAGGCAAATTACAAATTAAATATGAAAACATTAAGTGAATCATTGACGGAGAAGGATTTAGGAGTGCTTGTATACCACAGGCCTAGCAATAGTGCCCAATGTCATGCAGTAGCTGCAAAGGCAAATACGACCATATCTTGCATTAACTTGGGGATGGATGGAAGGGAAGTAAGCATAATTATACCCCTCTATAAAGCATTAGCACGACCCCACCTAGAAATTGGAATACAGTTTTGGGCAGCATTCCATAAAAAGACATTATGGAACTAGAAAAAGTGCACACAAGACTCATCAAATTAATTAAGGGGATGGAAAATCTGACTTGTGAGGAGAGGCTAACTAATTTAGATTTATTTACATTAGAAAAGGGGCATGTAAGAAGGGATATGATACCTATATACAAATATATTTGGGGACAATATACGGAGCTTTCCAATTACAGTGGTGTGAAAAAGAGAGTACACCCTCTTTGAATTATATGGTATTATATATCAGGACATAATAACAATCATCTGTTCCTTAGCAGGCCTTAAAATTAGGTAAATACAACCTCAGATGAACAACAACACATGACATATTACACAGTGTCATGATTTATTTAACAAAAATAAAGCCAAAATGGAGAAGCCATGTGGGAAAAACGAAGTGGGTATAGGGGTGTAGCGCACGTTTAAATACATACCCTTTCGCACCATTCATTTCTCTCCAGAAGGATTTGGATAGACTGGAAACTTGGGCAGATGAGGTTACAAATAAATGTAAGGTTATGCATTTTGGAAACAAGAATAAACAGGCAAATTACAAATTAAATATGAAAACATTAAGTGAATCATTGACGGAGAAGGATTTAGGAGTGCTTGTATACCACAGGCCTAGCAATAGTGCCCAATGTCATGCAGTAGCTGCAAAGGCAAATACGACCATATCTTGCATTAACTTGGGGATGGATGGAAGGGAAGTAAGCATAATTATACCCCTCTATAAAGCATTAGCACGACCCCACCTAGAAATTGGAATACAGTTTTGGGCAGCATTCCATAAAAAGACATTATGGAACTAGAAAAAGTGCACACAAGACTCATCAAATTAATTAAGGGGATGGAAAATCTGACTTGTGAGGAGAGGCTAACTAATTTAGATTTATTTACATTAGAAAAGGGGCATGTAAGAAGGGATATGATACCTATATACAAATATATTTGGGGACAATATACGGAGCTTTCCAATTACAGTGGTGTGAAAAAGAGAGTACACCCTCTTTGAATTATATGGTATTATATATCAGGACATAATAACAATCATCTGTTCCTTAGCAGGCCTTAAAATTAGGTAAATACAACCTCAGATGAACAACAACACATGACATATTACACAGTGTCATGATTTATTTAACAAAAATAAAGCCAAAATGGAGAAGCCATGTGGGAAAAACGAAGTGGGTATAGGGGTGTAGCGCACGTTTAAATACATACCCTTTCGCACCATTCATTGCCGAGGATTACGTAATCGGCATGCGACTCCAAAAAGAATTGCACTGATGCGACGTCTAACCCCCTTGGCCGTGAACGCCAGCCGACTAAGAAATACAATATAAGAAACTTTACTCAGCTCTGCAACAGGACAATCACATACAAAACAACAGAAATGTATTTAACATATATGCAAAGCCTTGCCAGATACCTAATTCAATTCCATAAGGAGTATCCACTATGAGAGGATGCATATAAGATACTTTGAATGCATATAGCCCATCTCATGTAGATGAATATACAATACTCCTTCACAGGATATATATAAAAATAATCATAACAGTCTGGGAAAAAATGAGAAACCTTAATTTCATCTGTGATATATACCAGTATAAAGGCCACAAAATCCAATAGTAATGGAATACATATAGCAATATCAGAAAATATGACAATGTATAAAAATAATTATATACTGACCATATACTGATACATAACATAAAATGAATGGACAAGAATAAAAAAAACCTAGATGAATAAGGGGAAAAAATTATATAATTAAATCCCTTTAATACACATATGTAAACCCCAAAAATAAAATAAATTTGATTAAATTGAGATCTATTTTGAATAAAGTTAGAATATAATTTATAATATTCAGATTGTATAATATCTTTACATTATGTAACACCCCTACCCCCCCCCCCGCCCCTCCCCCTCCCAGGGAGATTTGCTAGTAGATAGGTGTTAGTGGTGCTGTGGTGCTCACCTGTTTGTTCCCAGAGGTTCTCAGGAGGTTCCCATACCCACCAGACTAGCAGGTGTCTGAAGTTGCAACATTGTAACTTTGTAGTGAGACTACTCACATGCATGGCCATGTGCAAGGGGTATAACCCTAACACTGTCAGCATCTTCCATAGCTGATATGCAGAAGAGGGGTTTAAACTTCTTGCACTGGCTGCTATTACCAGGACTTATGTGCCAGGCTATGGAAAATAGTAGGGTGCTACAATTATTAACACTAAAAACATATATACATAATAAAGTCAGACCAGTTCAAGGAACTATAGTAGAGATGAAACAGATGTTAATACATGGAGTGTGGAGTATAGGGTTAGCAACATATAACCATAAGATATAAGTACCACATTCAAGTATATACTGTACATTGTAAATTGTTCACATTACAGTGGATATCAGAAATATCAAAAATATTATATTAATTATAATTGAATACAACTAGTAATATGCCACACATAGAATAGTGTAGAATCTGCCATAGTCTGAATTTTTACAGATTTATAACAGGAGCACCAAAACGATTACCAGTTTAGGTAAGAATGTAAAATTATACATTATCACATGCTTTACATATACAAATAAGAAAAAGAAAAAAAAGGGGGGGGGGCGGTGTGATTTTGCTGCTTGTAGAAGCCCTTAGTCAAGATATCCAGTAGGATTGCAGCGGGCAAGTTGAAATTTGACTGAGATTATCAGATTTAGAACAACTCATTATTTTATTGTTTTAATGACAGGGGAAGGCGTGGGGTACTTATCATGGAGGCAAAAGAATGTAGCAATGCCTTTCTGAAGTGACACACTTTAAGAGGCTAGCAGAGTAATTACTTTTTACATTATCCCACTGAAGCAAGAGTAATCAGAGGAATGTGGGCAGGTGGGAGATCTCATCTGTATATTGTTTTCTACCAGGTCTCGGATGTCATGGTTAGGGTTTATTTTGAAAAACAGAGACAAGTAATTTGGAAGCTATAATCATGATGAAGGATCACTTGGTCCATGACAATAGCAGCAGCTTATCTAGTGTGTGGTAGCATGGGAATGAATGGGAATACTAAATACTCATATCTTTTATATTCGTTGCATAATAACACTCTAAATGTCTGCATGTGATGGATATATGGCCAAACTGTTTATCTGGAGATAAAACACATCAAATGAGGTCCAAAGGGACCTAGCGGATAACAAAGGAGTCTTCAAACAAAAGTCAGACTTGTAACATAGTTCTTCATCTGCTTTTCAGAAGCATAAGTAACAAATGTAAACCAAACAAACAAAGACCCTAATCTACATTAGACTATTTAACCTAACATTAACCTAAAATAATGTTACGTTAAGGATATTTCTATTTCAGCACTGGTGGCTCAATCAGTGGCTCACTTTTCGATTTTGACTGAGCCACTGATTGAGCCACCTGTGCTCAAGCTGGGATATCCTTAAAATCTGACCTGTTGGGGGTCTTGAGGACCGGAGCTGAGCCCCCCTGCACTAAAAGATATAACCTTAACCTAGAGTTAATCATTGCCATAGTGAATGGATCATTTTTAGAGATGGGTGAATCCTTCACCGACATTCGCATTTGCCGCAATTGTGCCAGTTCCTTTCAGCCGCGGATTTTCATGGCTCAGTCTCAAAAAATACACATCCGCTTTGTTTTCTACTACTGGCTTGGCATGAGTTACTTACTGGATGACTGCTGCTGCTACTACTGTAGTAGTGCTGTTAGCGCAAATATTTGATTATATAATAATATTATTTACTTGATAAAACTAGTAGCATTTAATGTGATTAGACAGGGGTCTGTGTCCACTCCCTGGGCTGGGACCTTGACTGTCTCTACTGTACTGTCAATGTCTACTGGCTACAATATTAAATGGCAGTATATTAATAATAATAATAATAATAATAATAATAATAATAATAATAACAAAACAGTAAATTAATTTCAAGGAGGGTTGAATATATATACATTTCGTTTTGTACCCATTGTGCCAGGCCATCCACTGCTCGAGTGTCAGTTCCACCAGCAACAACAGCAGCACACCCAGGAAGTAGGAACACTGTGTGAAAGCAGCAGCGAGAGTTATAATATTACTCACCTCGCTTTGCTTTCTCTCTCTCTCCAGCCTCTCTCATACGTATCTCACAACCCATATATATACTGTAGTGAGTGACTGACTTTATACCTGTGTGTTTCTCTGGGCAGGGTCCTGGTCTCGTCAGCAGCTGGGCTCTACTGTGTACTGTGTCACTTGTCAACTATATTATTGCAGTATATTAATTATTTTTATTTTATTTATAAAATATTTTACCAGGAAGTAATACATTGAGAGTTATCTCTCGTTTTCAAGTATGTCCTGGGCACAGAGTAAAACAAATAATACATGGTTACAAATACAGTTACATAAATGAACAGGGTATACATTATATACAAGACATTGCATGCACAGTTAAAGAAAATATATATTATGGGCGTATGAAACAGTTACAGACCAGATTAAAATGTGAGACAGCCTTAGATTTGAAAGAACTTAAGCTGGTGGTGGATATGAGAGTCTCTGGTAGGTTGTTCCAGTTTTGGGGTGCACGGTAGGAGAAGGAGGAACGTCCGGATACTTTGTTGAGCCTTGGGCCATGAACAGTCTTTTGGAGTCTGATCTCAGGTGATAAGTGCTGCATGTGGTAGGGTTGAGGAGCTTGTTCAGGTAGCTGGGTAGCTTGCCCATGAAGAATTTAAAGGCAAGACAGGAAAGGTGAACTTTGCGCCTAGACTCGAGTGATGAAAAATCTAGTTCTTTGAGCATATCGAAGTGATGTGTGTTGTAACATTAACAACAACACATTCCAGGGGAATTACGTTTTTGCACCCAGTGAGTCAGCCAGTGCAGTTCCACCAGCATTAACAGCAGCAACCAGAAAGTCAAGAGGAACACTGTATGAATGTAAGGATGCATCATTCGAGCCCCCCCGGCGTGCTCCCAAACTATCTAGACCCACGATCGGGTGTCCTGCCTCTTCTGCCTCTTGCAGCGCATCTCGCGGACCAGCGAAAGCCAGTGTTTTTTCTAGGGGCGCACGTGGACTGCAATCGCCACTAAAGCCCATTCCTACTGGTCCTGCCTCCAGGCTTCGCTCGCGTGTGACATCTTCGCCCCGCAGCGCGCACCTGCTTTGCGCGGCACCCGCGAATGCGCGCAGAGTGTCCTCCGTTCCTCTGTCTTAAAGGAAACACCTGTGCTGTCTCCCTCAGCCAACCACAGCCAGCATACTCCTGAGTATGCTCCCAGCTCATTTGGACTGTTTTGCCTTATATGCTCAGCCTGCCCTCTGGCACATTGGCACATTGGCTGAGCATAACCTTTTTTATGTGCGCGTTTTTCACTGCAGTCCTGCCTCCTGTCTGAGCCTTTCCTGTCTTGTCATGTGTTGCCTGACCTTGCTTGTTTTTGAATTTCACACTTCTCTGCTCCTGACCTGACTTACCAACGATGATCCGTACCTCTCCGCTCCTGACCCCGGCTTACCCACGACGATCCGCACCTCTCCAATCCCGACCTTGGCTAAAGTACCTGCAATGATCCGCACCTCTCCAATCCAGACCTCGGCAAGTATCACTGACCATTCTGACCTCTCCTACCCCGACCTGGCTACCTTGACCTATCTACACTCCAGATGCACCCAAGTGGCTGTGGGTTGCGTTTATCAAATCCCCACCTCGGCCTCGCGGTCACGCCTTGTTTGTGGTGAGCGCATCGCTAGAGTATGCTCAGCCCTACAAACATGGACCACGCTGAGGTGGGGCGAGTCTTAAGCACGCACGCCAGCATGTTTTTGAAGATTGAGAAATATTTAGAGCAGAACGACCGACGCATGGACCCTAACATCTGAACCCCCGACTTCTGACACCCAGTCGGATGCCGAGGGTTTTTAAATCAATGCTTTATTCAGTTAGAAATGATGCCTTCTTGTTTTCCTTCTCAAAGATCCATGGTGGCGTATATCATTTCGCTACTCACCGATGACGCACT
This sequence comes from Ascaphus truei, assembly GCF_040206685.1. NCBI lineage: Eukaryota > Metazoa > Chordata > Amphibia > Anura > Ascaphidae > Ascaphus > Ascaphus truei. Next base: position 405,569,906 of record NC_134484.1, on the reverse strand, counting down.
GGCCTGGGCTTGCCCCATCGGACCTTACTCAGGACGTAGGACAATTCACCCGGGAATTCCGCAGAGTCTTTGACACACCTGGTCGCAAGGTAACTGCTGCTTCCTCTCTTTTACACATTTCCCAGGGAAACCGTCCTGTCGCTAGGTACGCTCTGAGTTTCTTATTATCGCTGCTGAAACCGGATGGAATATTGAGGCGTTATCAGCTGCTTTCTGGCAAGGCCTCTCTGAGACATTAAAGGATGAACTCGCTGCACAAGAGCTTCCACCGTTCTTGAGGAGCTTATCGCTATCTGCATCCGAGTTGATCAACGTCTACAAGAAAGGAGGTCTGAAAGATCCCGCCATTGCCTGCTTACTCCGAGTGTGTCTTCCCCCCAGGTCAGCACACCGGAATCTTTTCACCCCGATACCCTTGAACCCATGCAATTAGGTGGTAATACCATCACAGAGCCACGAAGAAACAACACCGATGCAACGCTGGACTCTGCCTCTACTGTGGCAATCCCGGCTATCTGGTACATCATTGCCCCCCCAACTCGGGAAACACCAACTCCCAATGAGGTCCAGGGGAATCACATTGGGAACACTTTCTTTATCCCCTATCAATGCAAAACCACCTACCAGGATTTTGCTTCCTGTTACGCTCACCGGTGAGTTCTTCCACGTTTCTGCACTGGCCTTTGTGGATTCCGGGTCAGAAGGTAATTTTGTCGATCAAGGTTTCGCCAAAAGGAATAACATCCCCCTCATTCGCAAGAAATGCCTGGTGGGATTGGAAGCCATTGATGGTCGACCTCTGCAACCAGCAATTATCTCCCTACAGACCATCCTCCATCGTCTTCTTACTGGTGAGGATCATATAGAGGAGATCCAGTTGGGTGTCATCCACACCCCTTCGGTGGATGTGATTCTTGGCCTCCCATGGCTGCAACTTCACAATCCATGCATCAATTGGGTTGGCAAGAAACCTATCCTGTGGAACCCCCTCTGCTCCAAGAAATGTGCGGTGCCCTTCAAAAGTATCTGTGGGGTCACTGCTCCCAAAGAAGAAAAGGTAAAATTGCCCGAGGTCTACGCTGAATTTCGCATTGTATTTGATAAAGCCAGATCTGAGGTCTTACCTCCGCATCATCCTTTCGATTGTCCAATTGATTTGCTTCCTGGCTTGGTACCTCCTCATACCCAATTTCTCTCACCGAGACTAAAGCTATGAAGAAGTATATCCATGAAAATTTACAAAGGGGTTTTAATCAAAAATCTTCTTCTCCAGCCAGTGCAGGTTTCTTCTTTGTGAAGAAAAAGGACGGATCACTACGACCCTGTATTGACTACAGAGGCTTTAACAAGATCACCCTTAAAAAACGCTATCCCTTACCATTGATTCCAGAACTCTTCGATCGCCTTCAGGGAACCAACATCTTTACTAAATTGAATCTTCATGGGGCCTACAATTTGGTAATGATTCGCCAAGGCGACGAATGGAAAACAGCTTTCAACACCTGTGACGGTCACTATGAGCACATCGTCAGGCCCTTCTGTCTCTATTACGCCCCTGCCGTCTTACAAGACTTTGTTAACGAGATTTTCAAAGATCTGCCCAATCAATTTGTGGTCATCTATCTGGACGACATAATGATCTTTTCTAAATCCTCACAGGAACATATCAGCCATGTTAAACAGGTACTTCTACGCCTACGGGAAAACCATTTGTTTGCCAAGCTGGAAAAGTGTCACTTCCATCAAACTTCCACAGCCTTCCTGGGATATATCATTTCTAACACGGGTCTCACCATGGATCCAGCTAAGGTAAATGTGGTTTTGGATTGGCCTCGTCCCACTACCCTCAAAGCCATACAGTGCTTCTTGGGGTTTGCGAATTATTACCACAGTTTTATTCACTGCTTTTTCCCATCCTGTTCTTATACAGGCAAAACTTTTTGAATTAGTAACCAATCATTACTATTGGGTGAATTTGTCACAGTTCATGATTATTCCTAATATACAGGCAAGTTACTTCTCAATGTATTATCACATATATAAACTGGTAAGTACAATTCAGAGAATCCGCTTACATTAATCATGTTGTTTATTTTGCATATACTGCATTGTGCAATGAAGTTCATACATTTTAGATGAAGGGAGAGAACATAAACCCTGCATTTACATTGACAAGTTTTGATTTAGGGTTTGCAATTTACAAATCCACTTGATTCACATGTAAGTAATTTGTTGTCCCAGTTACCTCTTATGGCTAGAGGTACACGTTGACTTCGCAACAAATAAATCTCATTGGGGTTACCTTTATTTATCTCATTCATGTGTCATCACAAAAGTGTATCAATTTTTTGTTTGATCTCCCTTATGTTCTCTAGCACTCCTGTAACTGTTGATGTTTTTCCTACATATTTTTTGCTGCATGTGCATACTCCCATGAAGATCCCTCCTGTCTTAATTGGCTTCATGCAATCGTATGTTTTACAGTTACCGCTGCACTATATCCGTTTGTATTGCTTAACCATATGTTTTTTTCTCTGTATTTCAAAATGACTTCTAGCAAGAATATCTTTCAAATTATTAGATCTTTTTGTTACCACTGTTGGTGCTGTTTTAAGGACATCTTTTAATTTATAATCTTCTAAATGACCATGCCAGTTTCTAGTGAGAATGTTGTGAAGTTGCTTCCATTCTTCATTGTAAGTGCTAATGAAATTGATTATTTTTGGTTGCTCTCTTGTAAGGTTATTTTTATCCCATAACAAGGGAACACATAGGATTTTGACTTTGCCTTTCAGAAGGTCTTTTTTATGTTTCTTTGGCTGTATACTTTCTCTTTGAGCCACTGTTTCATGTGAGTTGCCTGTTTGTGAAACCCTATGTCAGTGGAAAAGTTATTGCGAAGCCGCAGAAACAGTCCCATTAGTATCCCTCTGATTTGAGATGGAAGGTGATGTCTTTATGTTCGTAAGATACTGTCTGTGACAGTTTCTTTTTGACATACAGCTGCAGCGGCCGTTATTCGAACAAATCACAGCGACGATTTCCTGTGCTCTGCTGTACTCCACACAGCATTAATGCGGCCAATCGCCCCAGGGACCCGCGCGTATCGCGATTGCTTTGTTTGAATTTGATGGATTCTGTTTCTGTGGGTGCAATGAAATGAATGAATTGCAATGTACAGTACTGTGCTACTGTGTCAATTTAAGGTGTTAAAAACCAGAACTCTAAAATGCCATTTTCTGCACTCGCTGCACTCGCGTCTTAAGGCGGTACGGTTGGAAGACATCCCGCGTCATGACATCGGCATTTCGATGTACACAACACGTGATTTGTTTGAATAACGGCCACTGCAGCTGTACAGGCATACCCCGCATTAACGTACGCAATGGGACCGGAGCATGTATGTAAAGCGAAAATGTACTTAAAGTGAAGCACTACCTTTTCCCACTTACCGATGCATGTACTGTACTGCAATCGTCATATACGTGCACAACTGATGTAAATAACGCATGTGTAACAGGCTCTATAGTCTCCCCACTTGCGCACAGCTTCGGTACAGGTAGGGAGCCGGTATTGCTGTTCAGGACGTGATGACAGGCGCATGCGTGAGCTGCCATTTGCCTATTGGGCGTTATGTACTTACTCGCGAGTGTACTTAAAGTGAGTGTACTTAAAGCGGTGTATGCCTGTATTGCTCTTTGTAAATATCACCATCTCCTGTATTTGTAGATCTAGAAATTAGATTTTTTTGTGACTCAATTTCAAGCAGTGAGTCTTAAATTGTAATACTTGTTATTCAGTAATTTAATAAACTGTAGGAATTGATCTTTTGTTCCTTCCATATTATAGATCTGTTGTCTATATTTCTGGCCCATAGATCGACATATTGTTTTTAGTGAGCTCAGCTCAGATATATACATTTCTGTGTAATGCCCATTGCAATTCCTTGTTTTTGGGGATACAACTTGTTCATGAAGAGGAAGTACAGTATTTGTGTGTGATCATAAATTGTAATACATTTATAACAAATAGGTTGTGGTTTTGTAAACAAACCTCTTGTTTCAGGTAATATTATACAGTTTCTAGGCCTTTATCATCTTGAATGTTTGTATATAGGGATTCCACTTCTAAACTAGCTTAAAAAAAGTGTGTTATAGATTTTAATACCTTCAAATAATTTCAAAATGTCTTTTGTATCTTTGACATATGACGTTAAGGATTCAACAAATGGTCTTAATGCACAATCTAAGTAGACACTGGAATGTTCTGTGAGATTACTTATTCCTGAGAATTGTCCAGGTGAATTGTCTTTATAATTATGAACCTTGGCAATGCTGAAAATTTTTGGCTACTGAAGCCCTTTAAAGAAGCCACCATTCTACCATTCTTGTTAGCTGTGATGATGCTGGCATAAGCCAGACCATCCCTCTGATTTTCCTCCTTGAAAAAACATTAATTGATATGCAGCTTAATGGTGACAATGGTGACGATGATGACGGTGATGATTATATTAGGGCAATTGTTTATAAATTGCTTGAATGCCTGATACGTGACCTCTGTGTTTTCTGTATGAAAGGGAGAGATGAATACCTTCAAAGACAGGACAAAAGACATTTTGCCCCATGGGGAAGGACTATGGCAAATCGCAAGGAGAAGCTTGTGTCCAGGCAGTGTATGAAGAGGAGGAAAGGCAGAGAGAAGAGGGCAATTAAATAAAAGGTTCACAGAGGGAGGAACCAGTGGTGGTATATTACACGCAGAAAACAACAACACAGTGGTCATTATCCCCATCTACTGCTTTCTTCCTCTCAGGCCTCAAATCAAGTGGCTTTTGTTTTTTTAAACAGTGGTGGTGGTAGCGGTAGTAGGGACAGTGAAGTAGGCAGCAACAGTAGCACAGTAACAGAAGTCATGGCCCATCACTATGGGAAAAACTCAATTACTATAACATGGTTTGCACTATCCCAGAAGCAGCAGATATCTCCAATGCAGATATGCTATGGACATGGTGGAAGTGTATATATCTTCTCTATATTGGTAATAGTAAATTCCTTCCTCCTGACTCTGATCACCTTAAACTACTGGGCTGCTAAAATGGACACAAGGTCTGCTCTTGCATGGGTGGCAGTGGAGTGGCTGAGTGTGTTGTAAGAGAGAGTGTTTAGTGAAGCTGGTGTAGTCGTAAGTGACTGTCAGACTAGACTGTCCCAAAGAATAGTGGAAAGGCTCACTTTTATCAAAATTAATCAATATCTGATTTCTCAGAAGTATACAGCCTGTGCACTCAGCATTGGGGCTGAGGAGTGGGTTAATTACTAAGAATACAATACTACCAGTGCCACCACCTTATTACTAGTATTCTACTTAAAAAAGACCATGCAACAATAGCTGTCTGCCCATCTCCAGTATCAGAGTTCATGGGAGAGATGTTCTAAATAAGCACAACTTGTATTAGTGGCCATTGTGACCCCAGTCCACTCCACCGACCCCTAGAGATGGGCGATGTCTGAATTCGATCTGTGGATTATCCCATTTTCTTAGGCCAAATATGATTCACACACCAACATCTGTCTGCAGATTGAGTACTAAAAAATCTGAGTGGATTAATCCGAATCTGCCATTGGATACAATCTGGGGAGATTTTTAAGAATCCTCACTCAGATTCCATATTGAATCCGAAATCCACGGTTGGATTGTTAGACATGCCTGTGCTGAAAAAGCAGCACACCTGAAGTACCCAACATATACAGGATTGCCACCAGCCAACAAGTTAACTTGTTTAACTTGTTTATTAATGACTTTGAGGTTGGCATAGAGAGCTAAGTCTCCATCTTTGCTGATGACACTAAATTGAGTAAGGTAGTACAATCACAGCAGGATGTAATTTCTCAACAGAAGGACTTGGATAGACCGGAAACTTGGGCAGGTAAATGGCAGATGAGGTTTGTAACAGGGGACTTATCCCTGTTCACAAATGTGCCTCTAATCCAGCAGTGTGGTGGTTAACTGCTTGTAGGCAATTAACTAACACCACCTGGCTGATTGCAGGTGGTAGAAAAAGCCTGCCTTTGAGACAGGTAGTGAGACTCCTTAGCTCACACCTGAGCTGAACTAGGAGACAGAGCAGAGATTCCTTAGTCCACAACTGGTCTGAACCAAGGAAGGACAGATGTCTTGAGCGACAAGCTGACCACAAGACAAAGGGGACAAAATTCTAATCTGGAGCCTGACATTGCCTGTGCACACAAAGGTGCGGTTCCAAGAGAGCAGAGAAGCATCCCCTACAGCAGCCCAGCTAACAGATAAGACTTTTCGTATAAGACTATTATCTATGTCTATGTGTATTGATAAATGTCTCCATGATTTGGGGCTGGTAAATAGCTTAGCTAACCAACCATGTCAGAGAGCGCTGAGCTACATGTGTAGATAGTCTCCAAAGCAGAGATAGGTCTTTTTGTTTGGCTTATTCTCTTATGTTGATTTTTGCTGTGTTTAAAGCGACAGGCACAATAAAGCCTTGTTTTAATTTCACCTTAAAACAGTCTCCATTTTGTACTTCTGCACATGTCCTCCTACAAGGTTTAATACAGATACAAGTAATGTTATGCATTTGGGAAACAAGAATAAACAAGCAATTTACAAATTAAATGGGGATAAATTAGGAGAATCCTTGATGGAGAAGGATTTAGGGGTGCTTGTAGATGGCAGGCTTAGCAATAGTGCCCAAAGTCATACAGTACCTGCAAAGGCAAACAAGATCTTACTATATCTTGCATTAAACATGCAATGGATGGAAGGGAAGTAAATATAATTATAAAGCGTTTCTAAACCACACCTTGAATATGGAGTACAATTTTGGGCACCAATCCTTAGAAAAGACATTATGGAACTAGAGAGAGTGCAGAGAAGAGCCACCAAATTAATAAAGGGGATGGACAATCTAACTTATGAGGAAAGGCTAGCTAAATTAGATTTATTTACATTAGAAAAGAGGCGTCTAAGAGGGGATATGATAACTATATACAAATATATTCAAGGACAATACAAGGAGCTTTCAAAAGAACTATTCATCCTAATGGCAGAACAAACAACAGAGGGTCATCCCTTAAGGTTGCAGGAAAGGAGATTTCACCAGCAACAAAAGAAATGTTTTTTTACAGTAAGGGCAGTTAAAATGAGGAAATCATTACCCACAGAGACTGTGAAGGCAAATACAACAGATATCTTCAAAAAAAAGGTTGGAGAATATTTTAGAAAGGAAAGATATACAGGCATATACTAATTAAGTAAACATGGAAGGGTGTTGATTCAGGGAGCAATCTAATTGCCAATATATGGAGTCAGGAAGAAATTTATTTCCCGCTTATAATATATCATTAGATGATATTTCACTGAAATGTTTTGTTTGCCATCCTCTGTATCAATATACTGCAAGTACAAATATAGGATAAAGTATCTGTCTAAATTTAGCATAGGGTGGGGATTGGGCATAAGCTCCGCTCCAGAGTTTGATTCGGACTTGCTGCAGGCTTCCTCATCAGCTCCTGCTCTGTGCACTCTGCACATCAATTAATCAACACTCTGGTTTCACTTTCAGCCTCTGCTGACCAGCAGTTCGCCTATTGGCTTATTCCCCCTTTATATGCTCAGTCATTGGCCCTGCAATTTGGCGGAGCATAATACTTTGTTTCTTGTGATGTTGTGCTGGTTGCAGCCACTCTGTTATTTCTTGTCCTGCCTTGCTTTGCCCTGTCTGTTCTTCCTTGCAGTCTCATCTGAACCTGGACCACAGATTTGTCTACAATTCTACCATCTCCTGTCCTCGCCCTCAGCTACATGACCTCTAGTATGCTCCTATCTCCAGCCCCTAACTATGACGAGTATACCTACTACCCGACTTTTCCTACCCCGACCCGGCTACATGACTATGAACCTGCACACCGTGGCCGCTCGGCTCTGGGTTGGTGTTTACAAATCCCCACCTCGGCCTCGCGGTCCCATCTTGTTTGTGGTGAGCACTCGTTAGAGTATGCTCATCCTCGCAAATATGGACCTCGCTGAGGTGGGCCGAGTTTTGACCCTCCACAACAACCTGTACACTCAAATGCAAAAGTACGCAGATCAGAATAACAAACGTGTGAATCAGATGCAATCTGTCAAAGATCAGCTATGATGTGCAGTCCACCACAATGCATCCTGCTTCCACCACAGAAATCCTGCTTCCACCACAGTGCATGTACTGATACAGACTTCTACCCACGCCGCCGCTGAACCACGATTCCCTATGCCAAATCGCTGTGGAGTGGGGACCCCCTCATCTGTCAGGGGTTTCTCAACCAATGTTTCATTTAATTCGAACTTACCCCTTCTCGTTTTGTGTCTCAGCATTCAAAAGTCAAAAGCAAAAGAAAGACGGTGCAAAACAGCGCTAAAAATAACAACAATAACAACCCTGATGGGACACACGTGAAATACAATCAAAAATACAATAATGGCAGCCAGACAATAACTGACAGTACAGTCAGTGGGAAGGCATAACGAAAAAAGAATGCCGGCGCCAAGCGTGACAGTGCTAATATGTTTATAATATAAAGTCCAAACCAAATGGGTGATGGTCCAATTAATGTCCTTGGATGGTCAGTGGATATTCAACTGGACTGTGGAAAATCTCCAAGGGGTGGTGAATATGTGAAAATAAAAGAAAATATATTATGGTGCAGTATATCAGTCAATGCAGATATAAAACCATGGAACATATAACATTAACAACACAGTACAAACATGACACACTAGACAAACTAACATTAACACAAGCCAGACTATAAATTAATGAAAAGCAATTTATTAACAACTAATTGTAGGGTTCTATGGTATGCAGACCTCAATCGAAGGGTGGGGGGTAAAATCGTAGTCCATCAGCGAAGAAAGACCCTGGTGGATTTAGATGACCAAATTTCTGAATTGAAAATTCAATTAGATCCATATAAGGACAATAACGAATTGCTTGCACTTGAACCTACTATCAAAAAAAGGTTAGATCAGGCAGAACTGGAACTAGTCCAAATTAAACAACAAAAGTTTTTTAGAGATAAACAGGACTATGACTCAGGCTGCCAGAGAGATTGGGCAAAAAAATCAAAGGATACTAATAAGATTGAACAAAAACATCCTAAGATAATATCAGGCACTATAGAACCTAAAGTTATTAGGAGTAAAAATACAAATAGGGATCCGAAGAATGGTTCTAGGAAACAAAATACCAACTTGTTAATTCCAACACCATTTGTACCTGCTAAACTACCAGTGCATGATAAGAACCTCTATTTACAACAAAAGAGAGCCAAGGAACGTTATGATGCACTGGTATTACCTCAGTCAGTCCCTGTTGCAGTTAGTAATAGATACACAATACTGTCAGAGATAGGCTCAGAGAGCGATGCAGAGAGCACCTCCTTTACACCTCTCCCTACACCTGCCATTAAATCTAATTTTTCTTTTTTAGAATGGAGGAAGGAAAGAGAACACATCTTCCCAGAAGTGGAAATTGTGAAACCACCATTAGAATCTCGCCTTCCTCCAAACTACAAAAAAAGAAAGACAGGCCCAGAGGGAGAAGAGGAGGTGCTGGTAGAAATCGGATAAAGAGGAGTACAGTCTATCCGAATATATTCAATATCAGTAAATACCCTCTCACCAATATTGAAAAGAAGGTACTCAGTAAGGGTCTTACATTTGCTCCAGTTTGTGGGCCAAATAGTTTTAATGTATTCATAGATGTTCACAAATTTGCACGAAAACTAGCCTTGAAAAAATATTTTGCTAGAGATGCTGTTTCTGCCCAAATTATTAAACCTAGTATAACGTGCAGCATAGATAGCCATCCACAACAAAAATTTTTTAAAAAACCATCTACTTTTTATCCTAAGTTTTCACAGGGACACTTGGTCAGTTCCTTTGTTGAAATGGTTAACACAGATCTTGAAAATTCATGTCGGACATATAAAATCAAGCACGACAATTTTAATATACAAGAGAAGGAAGCTGTTTCTGGTTTGGAAAAGAACGATTCAATAGTCATTAAGTCAGCAGACAAAGGGGGAGGTATTGTGGTTATGGACAAGGATTATTACATTAAAGAATCCATGAGACTATTGGATGATAGGACCACATACCTCCCACTCGCAGGTGACCCTTTGGTTCAGTTCAAGGCCGAATTAGGCGATTTGTTGGCCACTGGCCTGGAAACTGGGGCTATATGTGAAGATGAATTTAATTTTTTATCTATACAGTTTCCACGCACACCTTTATTTTATTTTATACCTAAAATCCACAAAAATTTGGCAGCACCACCTGGGAGACCTATCATTTCGGGTATTTCATCCCTCACTTCTAATTTATCCCAATTTATTGATTATCACCTTCAACCAATTGTCACGAATGTTCGGTCCTACTTGCGAGACACGACACATGTATTACAAATTCTAGAAGATCTTACATGGCAGCCCGGATATATACTAGTTACAGCGGATGTCACATCACTGTACACAGTGATTGACCATCAACTGGGCTGCCAAGCCGTGTCCCGCAAGTTAGAAACAATGGAACATTTTGCACTGAATAAAAGGAATTTTTTGGTAGATGGTATTAAGTTTATTTTAACGCACAATTATTTCACTTTTAATGAGAATTATTATATTCAGAAATGTGGCACCGCCATGGGCACGAGATTTGCTCCTAGTTATGCTAATTTATTCATGGACAGTTGGGAGGAGGAGTTCATTTGGAACAACTGTCCACTAGGGGCAGGTCTCGTTCTCTGGCGGCGCTACATTGACGATGTGTTTTTTGTCTGGTCAGGCAGCCAAACTTCACTTGATGTTTTTTTCACCTACTGTATCTTAATCACAATCACCATAATCTTAAATTCACTTGTAATTCTAGTTTGGAGCATATTGATTTCCTGGATCTTCACATTTACATTAGAGAAAATAAAATACACACTAAGACATTTTTCAAGCCAGTACAGGCCAACAATTATGTGCGTGCAGATAGCCAACACAACCCACAATGGCTGCGGAACATTCCAAAGGGTCAGCTGGTGCGTCTTAAACGCAACTGCACTGATGATGAAACTTTTAAGACACAGGCTAAAGATTTAAAAGATAAATTTATAATGAGAAAATATCCAGAGGATCTCATTGATAGGGCTTTTGAACAAGTTAATAATCTACCAAGGGATACTTTACTTAAATACAAAAATAAAGAAAAAGATACGGTAGAGAGAAGCACGAAACAGATTGCATTTATAACACAGTACAATGAGATGGCCCCAAAAATCAAACAGATTCTAAATAAACATTGGCCTATTTTACTTAAAGATGAAGTGTTGGTGGATATTCTTCCCAAAAAAACAAATATAATATTCACCAAGGCCAATAATTTAAAATCCAAATTAGCCCCCAGCTGTCCTATTAAACAGCATAAACAGAAACAAATAGGGAGTCTAAGGGGTTTCTTTACTTGTGCCAAGTGTGTGGCCTGTTCCTTTGGCATAAATGCTAGACAATTTACATCTACAGTTACCTCTAAGAGTTACCCAGTTAAAACATTTATTAACTGCCATTCAACATTTGTCATTTATTTGCTGCAATGCCCTTGTGGCTTGCAATATGTTGGCAGAACTGGGAGGACTTTTCAGAGACGTATCTACGAGCATGTCTACAATATAAAAAAGGGACTGGTCACACACAGTGTCTCACACCATTTTCTTTTATGTCACAATAAGAGCCCCTTAGGTTTACGGTGTCAAGCCATTGAGGAGGTACAGGCGAACCCTCGAGGTGGGAGCAGACTCAATCATGCCAGTATGCGTGAAGCATACTGGATCTATGAATTGAAAACACTCTCACCAAAGGGGTTAAACATAGATTTTGAATTGAAGGCCTTTTTATAATTCATTCTTGTTCCTGTAAGCTTCACTCAATATTTATATTTTTAGACTTTTTAGTAACTTTTATATGTTTTTAATGTTTTAATGTTTAATGTTTTTTGTTGTGTTGGTTTGTGATGATTATGTATATATGTAGGTTAGCCAGGCTTTGTAGCGAGCTACCCTTATTCTGGCACTCATGTGGTTAATGATCACCATGTTTAATTGTTTAATCAATTTTTTGACCAATTAGAAGCATGGACCATGGGTATTTAAACCACCCAGACTTAGGGGCAGAGACATCCCTTGAGAAAGTTCGCGCATGCGCATGAAACGCGTTGGGAATACTGATTTTAGAGTTGAAGATTGTGGTTCCTGGTATTAGCAGCCCAGTATCCTGAATTGTGCTGTGGGGGGACGAGAATCACGAAAGGACAAGATTTCGGCAGAAGGAGCAAAGAGGAAGGAGCGTGACGTCACGTCCGTTTGGTGGTACAACTCCTGTGACTCCTGCGGCCCGTGCGGCTTCACACTGCATCCCCGTCACATGGGACGCCAGCAAGAAGACTCCGGTTGCCATCTTGGGATCACTAAAGACTGTGTCTTTATCCTCACTGCTTGAAAACTTCCTTACTGCGTGAGTAGGGCAACGATTTTACCCCCCACCCTTCGATTGAGGTCTGCATACCATAGAACCCTACAATTAGTTGTTAATAAATTGCTTTTCATTAATTTATAGTCTGGCTTGTGTTAATGTTAGTTTGTCTAGTGTGTCATGTTTGTACTGTGTTGTTAATGTTATATGTTCCATGGTTTTATATCTGCATTGACTGATATACTGCACCATAATATATTTTCTTTTATTTTCACATATTCACCACCCCTTGGAGATTTTCCACAGTCCAGTTGAATATCCACTGACCATCCAAGGACATTAATTGGACCATCACCCATTTGGTTTGGACTTTATATTATAAACATATTAGCACTGTCACGCTTGGCGCCGGCATTCTTTTTTCGTTAAGCATTCAAAAGTCGCATACATCATGTCCCTGTTAACTGATGACGCCTCGGCGTGGGCATCTCCTATCTGGGAGCAAAGATCGGATCTCACTAACGACATAACTCTCTTCACAGGGTCTTCGACACTCCAGAACATAAGGTAATGGTTTCCTCTTTTCTTCTGCATATTTTCCCAAGGCCTACTACGCAGTTAAATTCCGGACCCTCGCTGCAGAAACAGGATAGAACGTGAAAGCACTGGCAGCAGTTTTTTGGCAAGGCTTTACAGAGAACCTCGAGGATGAATTTGCCTTGTAGCTTTAGAGGATCTCATCACCCTATGTAGCTACATGGACCTGCACTTACAGGAGAGGAGAGCCAAGAGGCTTCAGCGAAAGCAGGTACACGATCTCTTCATACTCTTTCAGTAGCTCCCATTAATGACTATTCTCTGCATCCAGAGGAGGCAATGCAACTCAGGGGTAAAAGTCTATCGACCAGCGTGAAGCAGCGTATATGCACCTCCCGTCTTTGTATGTATTGCGGTGTTGCCGGACATCAGGCCCTCCTTTGTCCCAATAAGTTGTGAAACACCAAATCCCAGTTAGAAAAAGGAGAATACTTCTCCCTCTAGTCTACCTAATAGGGTGCTGCTATCAATCAAATTGACCGGGAAATGCTTTGCGGTCAAGACACGGGCCTTTCTGGGCTGCGGGTCAGGCGGTAACTTCTTTGAGCAGATTTTCACGGAGAAACATGGAATTCTGTTGGTACAGAGAAAATCTCTGATAGGTTTGGAGATGATCGATGGTAGACCGTTACAACCAGTGGTCATTTCCTTAGAGACAACTCTACAATAGTTGGAGACAGGTATGGACCATACGGAGAAGATTCGACTGGACGTTGTCCACTACCCCAATACTTCTGTAATTCTGGGGTTACCGTGTCTTCAACTTCATAACCCTTGGGCGGAGTCTCGACTCGTCCATTGGAGTTCACGATGTATTAAGAAATGTTCCGTTCCTTCCCAAATGCTGGCTGGTGTTTCACTACCATCTGTGTGAACTCCGGTATACCCACCATCTACTCCACCTTTAGTGATGTATTTGACAAAGTTCAGTCCAAGGATTTGCCACCACATTGGTCATTTGACTGTCCCATTGATATTTTGCCCGGCTCGGTTCCTCCAAGAGGAGGTTCATATCCACGGTCACCTCCGGAGAACCGCTCCATGAAGGAATGCATTCAGGAAAACCTTCAGAGGGGATTCATTCATAAGTCTTCTTCTGCTGACGCACAGTTTTTCTTCATTAAAAACAAAGATGGAACGCTACGACCGTGCATTGACTACCGAGGACTCAACAAAATCACGGTAAAAAAACACTATCCTTTACCACTCATTTCTGAACTGTTTGACAGGTTGCAAGGAGCTTCTATTTTTACCAAATTTGATTTACGAGGGGCTTATAATTTGGTGAGAATTCGTCAAGGTGATGAGTGGAAGACTGCTTTCAATAAGCTTGGTAGACACTACGAGTATCTTGTTTTTCCTTCGGACTATTTAATGCTCTGGCAGTATTTCAGACCTTTGTGAGCAAGATATTTAGAGATCTTCTCGACAAATATGTCATCATATACCTGGATGATATCCTGATCTGCTCTAAATCAGCACAAGAACATCCATGCTATGTGATGCAGGTTCTAAAATGCTTGCAGCAGAATCATCTGTTCGCTAAATTAGAGAAATGCCAATTCCATCAATCCAGTACCTCTTTTGTGGGATATATCATCTCAGATACTACATTAACTATGGATCCAGCCAAAGTTGAAGCCATTCTGGAGTGGCCACATGAAAGGCAGTTCAACGGTTTCTAGGATTTGCTCATTATTACCGCCAATTTATCCAGAGCTTTTCATCCGTCCTGGCGTCAATCACCACCTTAACCATGAACAGAGCTGACCCTTCTCAATGGTCAGCTGACGCAGCAGATGCATTTGACAGATTAAAAACAGCCTTCGCTTTGGTTCCACTTCTGTCCACCCAGATCCCGCTTTACCCTTCACCCTAGAGGTAGATGCATCTGATGTGGGGGCAGGAGCGGTATTATCTTGGCGGAAAAACCCAAAGGCCAAATTGCACCATGTGCATTCTTCTCCAAAAAATTCTCCCTAGCTGAACGGAACTATGACGTTGGCAACCGAGAACTTTTGGCCATAAAAATGGCTTTGCAGGAATGGAGATATTTGCTGGAGGGCACACAAATCCGGTGACTATACTCACAGATCACAAAAACCTCTTGTACATCGAGGGTGCCCGTCGATTGGGTTCGCGATAAGCGCGGTTGGCATTATTCTTCTCTTGTTTTAACTTTATTATTTCTTACCTGCCAAGGTCCAAGAATATAAAAGTGGATGCCCTTTCTCGCCAATTCCTGGTCGACAACACTGCAGAAGGCCGTGAAGAACCCTTTCTTCCTCCTTCACGAATCATCTCGGACGCTACTTTTGACTCTAAAATATATCATTCTTGACCAATTCTTAATTCCAGAGGGCCTTAAAGTTCTGGTGGGACGCCTTTTCGTTTCACCAGCCTTTCATCAAAAGGTCTTGGAGTGGGGTCATAGTTCCAAAACCTCAGGCCATCCTGGAGAAAGGAGGACCATCAATTTATTGAAACAGAAATTCTGGTGGCCAGGGATCCGGAAGGATGCTAAGAACTTCGTGTCCTCTTGTCCTGTCTGCACCTGGACTAAAACACCCAGGAATCGCCCTAAGGGGTTACTACATCCTCTTCCAATCCCAGACTGGATATGGACTCACATTTCTATGGACTTTGTGGTGGAGTTGCCTTTATCAAGGGCATGACCATGATCCTGGTGGTCATTGACAGGTTTGACCAAACAAGCTCATTTCATTCCTCTGAAGGGATTATCTCATGCTGCTAAACTTTCTGAAGTTTTCATTGGGAAGATATTCCGACTCCATGGAGCTCCTCAAGTAATCGTGCCAGATTGGGGCTTTCAATTCATCTCCAAATTTTGGAGGGTCTTCTGCCAACAACTTGGAGTGGCCTTACACTTTTCGTCCGCTTATCACACCCAGTCAAATTTAAAAACTGAATGAACGAATCAGTCCTTGGAACAATATACCCGTTGTTTCATCTCGGACACTCAAGACGATTGGGCAGACCTCTTACCTTGGGGAATATTCTTCCATAATAACCTACGGAGCGACTCATCACAAGAATCTCCATTCTTCACTAATTATGGCTTTCATCCCTCAGCTCTTCCCTCTTCAGGAGCCGCATCCAGATTCCCAGCCATGATAACAGATCCAGCAACTACAGGAGCTATGGGGGAAGATCCAGAACAACCGTCAGAGAGCAGTGTCCATGCAAAAAAGCAAGCAGACCGATATCATCGTGAGATAACGCATATAATCCTGGTGACTAGGTATGACTTTTTACCTAAAACATCAGGTTACAAGCACCTATGGCGAAGCTATCTCCTAGATTTATTGGCCCTTTTCCTATAATCGAGAGGGTCAATCCGGTGGCATACCAGGTACGTCTCCCAGCCTCCATGAAGATCCAGCCTGTCTTGGTAGAGGGACAACAGGAGTTCGAGGTGCAGATGATCTTGGACTCCAGGCTATCCAGAGGCACTATCCAGTACCTGGTACATTGGAAGGGCTTTGGCCCTTAGGAACGTTCCTGGATCCCCAGGGATTGACTTCACGGTCCTCGCCTGGTCTGGGAATTCCACCAGAGACACCCCTCAAAACCATCCCTGGAGTGTCCAGAGGTCGCTCCTGAGGGCGGAGGTACTGTGAGGATTGGGCGTAAGCTCCGCTCCAGAGTTTGATTCTGACTTGCTGAAGGCTTCATCATCAGCTCCTGCTGCACTCTGCACACCAACTAATCAACACTCCTTTCACCTTCAGCCTCTGCTGACCAGCACTTCACCTTTTGGCTGATTCACCCTTTATATGCTCAGTCTTTGCCCTTGCAATTTGGCTGAGCATAATACATTGTTTCTTGTTACGTTGTGCTGGTGGCAAGCACTCTATTTCTTGTCCTGCCTTGCTTTTCCCTGTCTGTTCTGCCTTGCAGTCTCATCTGATCCTGGACCACAGATTCATCTTCTATTCTACCATCTCCTGTCCTTAACCTCGGCTACGTGACCTCTACTATCCTCCTATCCCAAATCCTGACCACGGCGAGTATACCTATTACCCGACTTCTCCTACCCTGACCAATCCCCAGTGTTAACCAATACCCACCTTGGCCTTGCGGTCCCGTCTTGTTTGTGGTGAGCACTCGTTACATAGGTCAAACGATGTGTGCATGTCTTTTTTCAACTTCATCTACTATGTAACTATGTATACATCTATGTTGGCATAGTGCTTGGCTTGTTTAAAATTTGTATGTTCTAAATCAGGGGCAAGCAAACATTTTGCGGCACCCCCTGTCTTACCTTCTCATTGGCCACCCCCTCCTTACCCTTCGGGGTCCATACCATACCTTACCATAGCCACCGTGATGTCACATGACCCCGCAGCGTCATTTGATGCCGGGTTGTCATGGTCACGCGTGCTGAAGCCGGCAGAATCCCGTTAAGTAGAGGTTGCAGAGGCTTTGCGCGGTCCCCCGGCATTTAATTTAAATGCCTGGGGGGAGAACGCGGGACCTCTGCAACCGCCCGCGCCCCCCAAAACAATCTTGTGCCCCCCCTGGGGGTCGTGCCGCCCAGTTTGCATACCACTGTCCTAAATAACTACAGTAGTTACTGTTCCGTTTCCTTCAGCAATGCACAGGTGGGAGACAGGAGGATCCAAGGATATAGTAATAATTTTATTCAGATTTTTATCTTATGATGAAAAGGTCTTATTGCAAGTATTCTTTTGTGTGACCACTGCCAAAGGTGATCACAACAAAGAGATTTGTAAACAGAGTCACCATATTTTTTATAAGTGGCACAAAGCTACAGGGCACCTCATGGCACAATCACATAAAGTGAACTCTCCATAAATATGACTCTTTATCAGTAAAAGTGTTTTTACTAGACTTTTAGGGGCCTATGCACTAAAGGTTCATCAAAAAAAATCATGGGCCATTTAATTCAACGTTTTTTTGAGGGTTTCTATCACGGTATTCAGAAAGCCTTGATTACCTTTGATAGCAAAATTCACAAAACAGGCGAGTAGCCGGCGACATGAAGATCGGCCGTCTGAAAAGGCCTTACCCGGCAAGTTCTTTCTGCTGCAGAGAAAGCTGCACAGAGAGAGCCGCCTCTCCCTGTGCAAATCTCGCCCAAAATAAATGTTTTTTCATTTAATTTTTATTACTAGTGTAGAAGAGCAGGGGATCTCCGGAGCAGAAGCACATTGATTTCAGGTCTGGGGACCCCCTGCTTCCTGAGATACAGGCCCTGTTATGGGGTGCTGGTATCTCAGGAGGCCCCTGTTACAATACACAGTAATAAAATTGAAATCTAAAAATATTTTTATTTTCGATGATTTTTTTTGCAGAGAGAGGCAGGTACAAGTCGCCGGGTGAGACTTTATCGGAGGGCAGGTTCTATCTGTCGCCGTCAACTCGCCATGTTTGGAAATGTTGCTTTCACTGGTATTCGGGCCTTTCTGCATATCGTGAGACCAACTCGGCAAAAACATGGCAATTTCAAAACACTGACGATGAATTCTATTGGACTTTACTGCATGAGGCCCATAGTCTTTATCAGTCACATCAAGTGTACACGGAAGGACAATATTACCATTGTCAATGAATCACATTGACAACAATCTCACTGCAGAACTCCCAGTTCCTTTGAGCAACCCCTCTGTCTAGTACAATTAACTTCCAGTTAAGAGATATAAAAGGGGAACTGAAAGACAAAGTTAAAGTCATCCGGCTATGTCCCTATCCCCAGCAAGTACTTCTGAAACTAAAATGGTTAACGTGTGGAAGCATAATATTGAGAATGTTAATAAAACTGTCAGTTCTACTGAAACCAAACAAGGCCCACCACCACTACCACTGACACCAACGCCAGATTCTGCGGTGCCTGAGGCTGTTACTGCTGTCAGTGCCAACAACAAACCCACTATTAAGTCATTTTCAAAAGGCTTATCCTTCTTGTTACAGTCCAAAAAAGCAATTAGCGCCGAACAAGTTCTGACATTGATGTTACTAGACTCTGAAGAGCTGTTAAAACAGTCTGATGTTGAAGAGGTAGAGTCACAAATTAAATCACAAAGACTTTATGACTTGGAGGGGAATGAGGTTTACGTGATGATTCAGCCGCTCAAATATTACTTGTTAGGATAAATGAGGATTATGGTCATGATGAGGATGTTGCTGATGCTGTTAAAGACTGTTATTTAAGTGGCACTATGGTGTGCTGGCCAATGATGATGAAAATTATAATGTTTCAGATACAAATTATGATACAGTGATCATTTTTCACGATAATGAAAATCGAAATTCAGACAAGTAAAAAGGATGAATACATGCAGTAATATTATTATTAATTACAACTTTATATATTAATTATGTAATAAACAGAAGCCAGCATCATCATCATACACAAAAACATCTCTTAGATTGATGTTTCCTCCCTTCTTGCCAGCATCAACAAAAACACGCTCTGTTACACAGACATCTTCATCATCATCATCATCATCATCATCATTATTATCACTACGACAATTGACCAATTTTGTCTGGTTGTGATGATGATGATGATGAAGATGATGATGATGATGATGATGATGATGATGATGATGATGATGATGATGATGATGATGATGATGATGATGATGATGACGATGACGATGACGACGGTGTTGACCCCTCAACACCACCTGCCCCACAACATAGATGACCCATGTTACAGTACATTCACAAGATTCGTCCACAAACACCAGTTATGTCTCCCATTGCCCATACTTCAAATACAACATCCAGAGACATTGTGTGACATTATTTTAAACTCTCAAAACGATTGTGTCACAGTAACATGTTGCTTATGTATGTAACCCTCCTTGCCCGGCTCATAAGGAGTTTACATGCACTGACTACATACATGGCTTTGCTCAGTCTGTATTACCTGGTCAGGGTGCTGGATCCACGCAGACAGGGTGTGTGTGTAGGTGGAATAAGGATGGGCGACAGGAACTTTTGTAATACAACCAATGAGCCTGTATTAAGATTCATTGGTAAGGTTCCTGTACTAGCACTTGACTTGACTTGGTTTAGCTGTCCGCTTCCGTTATGCACATCGTCTATTATGCTCTGTCACTAAGGAGCCCCTTGCGGGCTCTGGCCAACTTATCACTATCAAGGGATCCATGTCCTGGTTCTGCATTCTAACTGCCACATCTAGGCAGACCGATTTTGAGGCCAATATGAGTCTGCCGGTTAGGATGGACCATGTAACACTTTGGAATCCCTCTCTTGAAATAATCTGTAGGGTATATGTCTCCTCTGAAGTTAACAACTGTATTCACATTGGCCATTTCTATGGGTACTATCTGAAGGGACACGACCTAATTACCAAACAATAAATACACACAGCAACATATCTACAATATATACAGTGAGGCTCCTCCAACTGTCACACCTTTATGAACCTAAATTCTACAATCTTCAGTCTCAGTCACCCTAATGGTGATGTCACTGGCCACCATGCATACAGTGTGAATGGCTTCTTTCCTGCTAAATCACTCTAACCCATGTGATGGGAGAGGGGCATTACTCAGCATGAGCCTACACCATTAATCACTTAATCCCGTTAACCCCTTAATTACAATAGTAGCTCCCAGAAAGGGGTCCAAATGTAGAAAAGTTGTGAAAAGGGTAATAGATGGAAACTGATTTTGGCAACTCTTCTTTAAGAGCTCACACGACCCGTCACCACCACACAAAGTGGCAGACAACCTCCAGCATATGACAAAGGGGAGTTTCAGCAATCAGACACCACAGTGTACTGTCACAGGTGGAGATTGAGATAATAGGTCACCAGTGTCAGTAGACTTAAACGACAGCACAATCACTATTGTCTCAAGGTGGCAATGCATTTGATCATGTCAATGTAGATGATGTTGGTGTAATAGGGAGGATGAGAATCAATAGCGATGATGATGATGATGATGATGATGATGATGATGATGATGTCATCAGGTGGCATTGTCAGGCCCGTTTATATTACTCAACCACCTTGAACAACTAGTAGATGAACTGGTGCAAGACCACACACCTCTCCATTTAGACCCTGCAGGGTTAAAGTGAATGAGGGTCTGGAGATAGAGCAGGGGAATGAGGGAGCCCCCAAGGTTAATGTACAGCAGGCTACTGCCGCAAGGTGTAAGCCTACACCTGCACTATAAGGGGGTCCCCAACACGACCCCTGCTAAGCTGGGGGCTTGCTGTCCCTAATAAGGTGACTTTTAAGGACAGCCCCATGGTTATCCCTCCACCGCCACCTACCAGTGGCTCTCCTTAGGCAACTATATCCCCTTGGCAGCAACCATCAGTTGAGGGATGTGCCATGGGTTTAACCCTCATTCAGGATACTGGGGGTGGTGCTGAATGGGAGGATGAAACAGGTAGTGAGTTGGATATGGGGGAGGGGAATCAAGTGGTCCTTTCTATTAATACCTTGGAGGGACCCACTTTAGATCCCTCCCCTGGAAACCACTGAGCCCTGTGACATCCAGGCTTTACAGGCACCAGTAGAGGAGGCCGTTTAAGGCACTGTGTGCCTCTGTGGTACCCCAGAATACCAGGGATGCAATTGCTGCTCTGCTGCTATACCCTCTGCTGCTCTGCCTCCAGGCACTCCACAACATGCCCCCAATACGGCACCATAGCACCACCCTCAGATCCCACCATAGAGGGTGAAATGGAACCTTCTTCACAGGCACCAAGAAGGGGGTCCATTAAAATCAAATCCTCAGTCAGGTGGAGCCTGGGAATTAACCAGTCATCCCGCCAGGGAACTCGCACATTTCCTGGAGAACACCCTCTGTGGTCATAAAGAAAGGAAGGTGCAGTTGGCCCTCGAAGTGGGGAGATGGCCTCTTATACTTCACTCTCTTCAGATGTACATGAGACCAACCACAGGGCAAATAATTCTGTGCAATGGGACATTTGGTCACTTTGAGAGTACCAAGACTCACAAGGAATTGCCTCTTTGGCTAGTACAAGCAGTAGTCCTAGCATACAAAAATAATGGCTTTGCATATCAGCACGCTCAATGTTAATGGCTGTAGGAGTGGTCTCCATAGGTTCCAGGTACTTTCCCATCTTCTAAAGGGAGGGTACACTGTGAGTTTCCTGCAGGAGACCCATACCGCTCCAGAGGCTGAAGCCTGCTGGCACCTGGAGTAGTGAGACACGGTATCCTTCAGCCACTTCACTTCATCATCATGTGGAGTGATCACCCTGTTCTCAGAATTCTTCCAGCCAGAGCTGCTGTTTGTCAAGGCTGTTATCCCAGGATGAAAACAAGAAAACGAGCGCAAAAAGTACTGTGAATATAAATAGGATACTTAACAACTTATACTTGACAAAGCTCCCTGAAGATGTCCTTTCGGACGAAACGCGTTGAGGCAACCTTTTAGAGCCAGCTGCTGACAATCTATAGACTTTGAGGAGCTGTCTGAAGCTCTGTACCCCCTCAGTGTGGAATTCCCGGGTGCATGGCCAGCACTAGGTTTTACTGAGAGTGGGGTTACATGTTTTGGACTACCTTGGGTTTTTTTTTTTTATTCAGCTCTGTAAGTGCTTTATATAAAGTTTGTTCTACCTTTTCCTGCATCCTTTTCCTCTTTTTTGCTTGGGATTTTCCCTGTGATTCCAGACGACATCCAAAGTTGGTTACTTTAACAACCTAAAGGCATATTACCTATACAAACAATGTGAGTTGATACACTATATGGCTATAGAATTTATATCTATATATACAGTATTACACTATGTGTGTTTATTTCTCTATATCCGCATAATATCCTGCTGCCTGTGAGCCTGGGAGAAATTGGGAATATCCTGCCATCAGAGACCATATAAGAAGTATCCTGACTCCTGATGTTTCTCTAGTACAGTTTGGGTAAACTGATTAACCGAGATGCCTGCTTTATCTTACTAAATGTGAGTGCATTACCATCTTTATCTATACCGAATATATACAGAATTACACTATTGTGTTTTCTCTTTTTTTTTATATCATCTGGATGTGAGTGCGCATTTGATCCTCCTACTCTATGTTATCCCAGGATGTCTACTCACCTCTGGGTCCGACATCTGGACTACTCGTTTAACTTATTGAAAGTGTTTGCTCCTGTGGATGGACCCGATAGAATGAGGTTCTTTGCCAGACTGTCGACTTATCTGGAGATGGTCGATGCAGATGAGTGCATGGTACTCGGGGGTGACTTTAATTGCACCATTGAGGCTCTGGACCGAGTCGGTACAGAATCAAACCCCCTCTATGCATCGGCCTTGTGGGAGCTCATCCCCCGCTTCTCCTTAGTTGATGTCGGGTCAGAACAACATCTAGGGGCATCAGATACTTACACGTACATTAGGGTGTGGTAGGGTCTGCTGCCTTCTTTATCGATCAGCTTTATATATCTAGCCACCTCATGTCGTGAACTGGTCCAGTGCTGCCTGCATCTGGGGAACAAGCCGTGCAGCATGAATACATAGAGAGGAAGTGTGCCCTCCATGAGCTGGAACAGCGCCAGGCTCATGGGGCATATGTGCGATCTTGGTTCCATTTCTTATAGGAGATCCGCAAGTCGCACTTCTATCTTCAGAAGAAAAAGAGGGGCAACCAAAGGCACTTCGCCTGCCTTCTAGCCGATAATGGTTCCCTCTGATAGATCCAGAGAGCATCCAGAGCAGGGCACGGATGTTTTATTCAAACTTGTTCTCTTGAATCCCATCAATCCAGATGTCTGCATGATGCTATGGGAGTCAGCGAGGGCGAAAGAGAGAAGCTGGATAAGACTCTTACTCTAAATGAGCTCTCTAATGCCTTCCATCTCATGCCCTACAGTAATTCTATGGGCTCGACTGTAGAGTTTTTCTAATCCTTCTGGGAAACTCTGAAACCCGATTTCAAAAAAGTCCTTGAGGCAGTGATATGCCCCTTTCTTGTAGAAGGGCAGTGCTGATTTTGATGCCCAAGAAGGGGGCTCTCCGCCAAATAAAGAACTGGTGACCGGTCTCACTGCTATGCATGGACTATAAGATCGTGGACAAAGTCATCTTGCTGAGGCTTAAGTCCGTGCTGGGCAAGGTGATTCTCCCTGACCATTCCTATACGATCCCAGATCAAAGAGTCTCTGATAATATCTTTCTGGTCAGGGATTTGTTGCACTACACACACATGACTGGTCTGTCTCTTGCCTTTTTCGCCACAGATAAAGAGAAGATGTACTGTATAATAGGGTGGATCATCGATAACTTATAGCCACTCTGCATGCGTGCAGTTTTTGCCCACAATTCATGGTCTAACTGAAAAGGATATATGCCTCTGCAGAGTGTTTGATTAAGATTATTTGGTCCCTGACCCCACCTGTGGAATTTGGTAGAATAGTACTTCAAGGTTCCCACTTGTCCGGTTAACTTTATGCTCCAGCCAACAAGCCTTTTCTTTGTCTATTGAGAAGCTCACTGGGCTAGTGCTTAGAGAATCGGACATGCGGGTAGTCCTTTCAGCCTACACAGATGAAGTACTCCTCGTGGCAGAGGACTTGGTTGATCCGGAGAGCGCACAAGCATACCAAGAGGTCTATACTGAGGCCTCTTCAGCTCAGATCAACTTTCCAAATGCTCAGGCCTTTTAGAGGGTCCCAAACAGATAGACTCCTTACCTCCCACGTTTCATAATATCTCGGGGGAGGCGGACGCTACTAAGTATCTGGGATTCTACCTGTCCACTACAGAGCTCCCGGTCCCAGAAAATTGGCATGAGCTAGAGGAACGTGTCCTCGCTCGCCTGGAATCATGAGAGGGTCTATCAAAAATGCTTTTCCTCAGGGGAAGGATTCTGGTGATCAACCCGATAATGGACTCTCAACTATAGTACAACTCCTGATTTCATCAACAAAATCCAGAGGAAGTTGCTGGACTTTCTCTGGATGGGAAAGCATTGGGTGTCTGCGGCTGTTACGTGCCTCCCTCTGGGATTGGGCAGACAGGGAGTTGTGTGTGTGTTCCCAGGTGCACATCTAGTGGTTGGGGTAGTAGTGGTGGGGCCACTAACAGCAGTCAAAGTTAGGGTCCATCCCTATGGCAAACGCTCCATCACTTTGGCACGGTTCTCACTACCACATAATCAGCAGAGACCTATTATAGTACAAGTGTTATGGACATGGTGGATCTGTATATGGGTGATAGTTCATTCCTGCCTCCTGAATTTGATCTTCTTGAATACCGGGCTGCTAAAACCAAAACTCACTGCTCACTGTAGACCATGTTATATTGTTTATTACAAAAACTATATAGCCCCTTTTGTAATCTTTAACAACGGATTAATCCACCAATTTTTTTTTAAAGATTTCCTACAAATGTCAGATTAGAAATAAACATAATCTGAAGAACTGATTTTTGTTAAACCCACCACGGGCATTATTTTAAATCCACATAAGTGAGCTATATATGGAGTTTTTAACTAATCAACAGAGTTTGAAGTTGGAACAATCCGCATACAAATGTTACCCCATGAAATGGATTTGAATGGAAAGCTTGTGAAATTCTGGGAAACAGATTTGGACTGGTTTGCCCATCACTACCCACCAGCACCACCACTGTCAACAGCATTAGTGATTGGTGGAAACGTCAAAATCTGTTCACCTCCACCCCAAAAAAAAATCTGTCTGCAGATTGTGTACTGTAAAAGACTATCAGATTCATTCAAATATGTCATTAAATACAATCCGGGTGGGTTTTTAAGAATCTGAACTTGGATTTCATACTGAATCCGAAATCCATTGCCGGACTGTTAAAAATTCCCACTCGGCTTAACCTGAGAGGAGGAGGGGGAGAAAGAAAGAGAGGAGAGGGTGGGGAGAGAGGAGTGGGTGAGAGAGACAGAGGAGGGGGGCTAGAGAGAGATATCATAACATTTCTATTATCTATGAAAGTATTGACAGAACTTAGTAAGAATTGTGAGAAAACCGTAATTACCTGCACGATAAGAAAGGGATGCTGCCGGTATATATTCCAACCTTTCTGTAAAGGAGCGGATATTGACTGACCCACTCCCTGACCCCTGCAGTACTGCTCTTGAGCCTCTTGATCTCACTCCACCTGCACAATTTCTTCAAACCTGTCATTAGCAACAAATTGTTATGCATCTGTTTAAATTAGACAGCTACACTGTGATCTTTAATCGGCATGATAGGCAGACACAATGTGAAATGTTATTAGTTATATTACCAAGTGGCTTTACTTACAATCCCCTATTAAGTTGGGTACTCCAAAGTTGTTGAACTTTGATGTAAAAGAAGTGTATCTTACCCAATTTATAAGTACTGTATATTATTGGCTTGTATTGTCTGGGATCATCATTCTGCTTTGTATTCAGCTTAATTTAGATGTATAAAACCTGTGCAAGACTGCAAACACAGTACAATGCTATGATTACTTGTCTTCTGTGAGAATGTTGAGAAAGCATTTTCTGTATGAATGCAGTGATTAAGTAAGAAAAGGGAAGGTTTGAAGAAAATAGTCACAGTTAGTTGGGCTAGGCTCAAACTTTTAGTAGGGTTATTTTGGCATTAAAATTATGTTCAAAGAGCTTGTGTCTCAACCCCCAACATATCAAGGTACTTTGTATTTATTTTACCTTGCTTGTATCAACAAGAATTAAAGGAGTGGTTATACAAAGCAATCGGTGGAGATGAGTTCCTTAATGAACAATTTTGTTGTCATTTTTCTCCACTTTCCATTCATAAGACAAATGAACAGGTCTGGGCTGGTGTACACATTGTCTACATTAGAAACTTATATCAAATGTTTCACATTTTCTAAAAACATTTCTTACATTTAATGCAAAAATGGCGTATTCTATAACTTTTATTCACACAGATACTGCTTCATATATAAACCCATATACCATTCTGTTGCACAGATCGTTCAGGGTTCTTCTACCACTAGAAGCCAGACTTATTCATAAGAGAAACTAGTCACTCATGGTGTCCAAACCTGCCAAAATGTGTAGACACGATAGGAGGAGAATATAACTCCCTGCAGCTAAATTAACATTTGTGTCAATCTTTCAAATACTCTGAGAACTGATTTCAGTTCTGTCTTCCTATTATCTACAGTATCTTGCATTGGAAGTGAAACTGGATTTTCTACAAGGGAATATTTCTTTCACCTTGCCATAGGATTTCAATCTGATTTTAAGTTACACCACTATACCCTTGGCAGGCAAAGAGGGAATGCTGAGAAGCAGACTGTTTGCTTTAACAGAAGAAAACTGAATAGTGAAAGCAGACTAGTACAAATGCTGCTGATGAATATAGAGATTCACAGACAGTTTTCTATTTTATGTTCCAAAAAAATATTCTGTCTCCACATTCGTTCATTAGACCACACAAGACTGGGACTGGAAAGCATTTTATAAATACAATGCCTGTTTTTTCTCCTTTTCTCGTTTTTTTCTTCTAGGGGCATTGCTGCACATAAATTCAACAGGGGTCGGCCATCTGGACTGTATCACCAAGGGTATTTTAGGGCCCACAATGTATAACCCTGCTAATTACCAGGGGAAAAACAAGGCCAAGAGTTCAGATGGGGCTGAATGAAAATATAAACACGATTCATTCTTCTAAAAAAATATGCCTGTGCACTAAAGTCTTCAGAACTCTAGTTACCCAATAAATCATGTAAAACAATGATATTGTGAGTAAGAGGTTGCGTGGACAGATAAAAAGCTCTTTTTGTACAACTTTAAAGTGCTATAAATGAAATTGTGATCATATATTTCACCACTAGCTGTATTATATTGAACTTTTGATTTAAATTAGTTTGCTTTTTTTCAGCTTGCTGTATTCTGCAGTTTACTATTCACAGATCCTTTCAGGAGTAGCTTGGAAAATCTGCTGCTGATACTCCTGTGCTAAGCTGTGCACAAAATAAGTAATTAAGTAAGGTATTTAGGCGCTAAGGTAACCATAGACACTTCATAAAAGACACTTGCTGCTTGCTTTTATTATTCATTAACATATTATTGTTAACTCTTGACTTTCAGTGAGGATAACAGAAAAAAAGCAGGAACATTAACATTATGCAACTCATCTAAGAAGCAAAGTAATGACTGTGTGTCTCTGGATGGTAGAGGAACATACAGGGGCTTATGCAGAGAGGAACGTAAAGTTAAATTTCGCCAGGTTAGAGGCAAAAATTTCCTCATGTAGGCAGTTACTGGCGAGAACTTGGCGGGCCAATTCAAAATCGCCAGACGTGTGGCGAGAAGCGTGATTTCGCCAATGCAGAAACACGCACGATTCCTGTAGCTCCGATGCTAAAGTTGGCAGTATTGTGGCCAGATACCGCGCGCCTCAGAATGGCGAGTTTCACGCCAAGTGAAACTCGCCTAATTAGTAATTTCCTGCACACCGCACTACCGGAGTACCCTGCATAGGACACAATTAAATGCCAAACCTGCGGCGAATTTAAGCCTTTCTGCTCCGTACCTCTCTGCATAAGCCCCACAGTGTCTTCTATCACCACTGGCCTCTGTCCTTCACTGGGGCAACATCTTTCATGGTCTTGGTAAGACTGCAAGTGGTAAGTATTGCATCACTGGGGACAATCAACATGTCAAGGCTTCAGAATGCAGCTAGAAGACTGATAATGTAGCTACAGAGGGAACAAAAATAGAAAACAATCTACTAAAAAAAAAAATCTTTGCTCTTTCACAAGAAACAAAAATGAAAAACCAAGTCAACCCGTCCAACCAGTTTCGCCATTGTAAACGCCATGATCAGTGGCTAAGGTTTCTAGATTCAAATGCATAGCCATAAGATTATCTCTCTCCTTATCTGTGCCAATTATTTTTTTTCTTTATTTCTAATTGTTAATTTAATTTTTCATATCCTGTCTCATCTCATAACTGGTTGTACAACCGATGTAAATATGAGACATGGGAAAGTGAGAATTTTGATAAAACGAGTGCCCAAACAATTCATGAATTTTTGAGTAACAGTCTTTTTTCCTCTACTATAATAAAATGTATATACAGTATTTAGAATCATGGGTGTGGCTGCTTGGGAACAGTGTATATAATGATAGATACATTTAGGTTAACTTAACTTAGTAGGTGCCTTAACTTTGGTGTCACTAAGAGTTCATCGGTTTGCTAAATTATTTGCAGTTATATACAGTATGCAACATTTTGTAACTGGATCACAAAGTTATGTCACTTTTAACTTTTGTTCATGTATTAATACATGCCAGTGTTTTTTTTTAATAAGGGAGGTCTCAAATTTAGAATCTTCAAAATAGGTAGATATAAAATTACTTCTTTCCTTATTTTTAATACATGTAGGACTATTTAAAAGATTATCTCTTGGTATGATTCCAACCTATGTTTGTAACTACTAAATCAATGCAGCACCCCCAATGCAGGGGGGGGGGGTAACCTCTGTATTTAAATATCTTTGACGGCTGATTTGTCTTGACAGAATATTCATCAGTAGAGCTGCATATCTGACGCAATGTACAAAACTGACTTTTTAGTATGTAGTATTTAACATGAGGTAGATGTGTTGACTGAAAATTGATTTTTAAAGAGAGTAGTATCAAGTTCAAGACTGTTATAGGGGTAGATCCACAGAAGTTCATTACATCTGGACTACTAATGGGATGTTACCTAAATAGGTAAAGTTGTATTGTTTCCCTGGGTTTAACAGGTCTCCTCAAAGCTAAATATATGCAAAAACAATGGCCATTTGGAAATAGAGTGCCAGTCAGCTAATGTCAGGATAAGAAAGTCCACAGCACTAACTAGCTGCAGCGTTGGCTCAGGTTAGCCATATGCAAAGGAAGATGCCAGGTATATATTGCAGATCAATATATACCTGGCATCTGGCTTCCCAATATAAATATGTTTATTAACATAGGTAGTATGCACGCCTTCATGGCCACAAAGGTAACCAAGGGGTTAATAAAAATTGCCTAACTACCCCATACATTGTATGTCATAACAGTGGAACCGCTATGGCATACAAGCGGTTAACCACCTGTAACCTTCCTGAGTGACCTAACCTCACTTCCCAGGGTACCGACCCCATAACCCACACGCAAACAAATCTATCCCCCCCCCCCCCCCACTAGATTAATGGGCAATATCCCTATTAGCAAAAATGTGGGGGAAAGAGCTTTTACCCACTGAAAAATATAACGAAAATACATTAAACAAAATATTAATCAAAATAAATAAAGACTAAATAAAAGCCTTTAAATCCATTGAGTTTCCCTGTGGCTACCGAAGCCCTCAATGGGGGCCTAGATAGCCACACTGGAAGTCAATGTTTGCCCTACCCCAGCCGAGATGAAGGCTGCCCTCTCCATCTTCATGGGCACTTGGACACAAATTCAATAAAGGGCCAATGCCCAACCATAAAAAATAAAAACACAATCCAAGCCCATTGGTAAATAAAAATAATAATAAAAAACACATTGAAATTAATCCAAGCCTTACATTCACTATGGTTTCCAAGGTTGTTAATGCACAGGTCATGGCTGATATTTTTGGCTTAGTCCAGGTTATTCACTTTGGCTTCCTATATTGCTAAGGCGCTCTTTGATAAAGCGCCTTGAGCGTGAAACATGTCAGAGTTTTTGTCAGGACTTTGTCCCTATGTTCTTTTAACCCAATAAATTCTTGAAAGAAATTCCTGTGTCCCATGTTGCATTGGTGAGGCTGTGCTCCAGTTCCTGTTTGGATTCTGCTTAGTAACCAAAGTGGCTCACTTCAGATCCCTGGACGAGGCAAAATAATGTTTTTTCTGCTTGAAGAAATTAATGTGGTAGAGGAAGCACACAGGAGCCTTTTTTTGGTAAATTAACTTACTCTTTATTTTAACGCATCAGAGCAGGTATATGCATACCGTGTGGTTTCAGGACAGACAAGTCCTTTCCTCACACCATACACCTTACTGCACAAGTGAAAATAACAAGTATATATACCCCTAGGGATTACAAAATCACCTTATACCCATCACCTGTGTTCAAAGCTGGGCAGCCACTAGAGCCTCATTACTTCCTGGTTGACATCTGACGGCATCGCGCATCGCAGCGTCATATGACGCTAATGAATTCATGACGCGATGACGTCACGTCGCTAGGCAACCTGGAGCATACAAAAACAAATAGAGAGATACAGTCCACACAGACAGCACAGCACACTAGCTGAACTGTGGAAAAGTCCAATTGAAAAAGTTAAACTTAAATGACAGTAAATTCAAGCAGCATATATGCACTATGTTAGTGCCTTAAAGAGTATTCAATTACTATAATTTAGTCTGAAGGACTGGGAGCAATCATGTTCATATTTTCTTTCTTTCAGTTATAGGTGATTTTTCTGTCAAAATGAAGGGGTTAAAGCTGAAAAGAAGCAAGTTAAAAATTGGTTCAGTTTTATGAGTTTACAATCAAAAGCAGTGTTACCCACACATCTGGGCATAGGATAACAATGCAAACAACAATCCATTAGACATATAAATTAAAAGAGCATACATCTTATTATATATATATAGTTTAGACATATAGGCTAGATCATAAGTGCTAACTGATGGCGTATAAGTGATAATTGAGCAAACTTATGTGGGGTAAACAGAATAATAAAATCCATAGCAGTGACAGGGTGACAGAGGTTTGAACCTGTGTCTCTGGTATATCCACCCGCATATATCTGGATTAATAGTGGAGGCTGACCTTACCCCAGGAACCAATTAAGTTCAAGTCTTTCGTTCGAGGGATACTGTATCTAATGTGTAGGTCCATATTGCCTCTTCTGTAAAATAATTCCTTCTCTATCCCCACCTCTCTGTAGTGGTATCACATGGTCTATGACCTGATATCTCAGCTGTGCTGAGTTGTGGCCCATCAGCCTGAAATGACGTGCTACATACGTGTCTGACAACATTTTTGATGTTGCTTTTGTGTTGGGATATCCATTCATTTAAGTCTGTTAATAGTTTTTTCCCACATATACCAGGCCATGGACACTTGAGAAGGTATACAATATAGGTACTGCGGCACGTATAAAAACCATTTGTTTTAAATAGTTTCCCTGTGTGTGGGTGAGTGAAATTCTCTCCTCTGATCACACCATCACATTGGCTGCAGCTCCTGCAAGGAAACGTGCCAACTGATGGTTTGGACAGGAATGTCTGTTTAGATGGTTTAAATAAATCTGCCTTTACCACTGTGTCTTTAATGTTCTTTGGCCTTTTATATGCAAAGATAGGTAGCTCTTTTAAAAGGTGGCTTATAGTATTATCTCTCTGTAACAGATACCAGTATTTTGACAGTCTTTTTAATGTGTTTTGATGTTCTGCTAACTGTAGTCACAAAGGGAATACCCTCTTTCTTTGGGTTTAAAGTTGGTAAAAGTAATGTTTCTCTTGGGTAGCTGTTTTTTTTTATATCCCTTTTAAAGAAATTTCTGTTGCATTGCCTCCATCCGCATGGCTAATTGTACAGAGTCATTTACAATACGTTTAACCCTCAAAAGTTGACAAAATGGTAAACCTGTTTTGAGCTCATGCAGATATAAGCTATCTGCCTGTAGCAGACTGTTGCAATTGGTCTTTTTTTACAAAGAGATCTGTAAATAGTTTATTATCTTTCAGGGACCCACTAACATCCAAGAAGTCAATTCTTTCTTGACTGTAGTTCATGGTGAACTTAATGGTTTCATGACACCCATTAAGGTACTCCATGAACTGTAACAGTTTGTTAACATCACCTATCCACACCATGAACACGTCGTCAATGAAATGCCCCCAGGTGTGGTTATTGTCAGAGTATTCTTGGTTGTACAGTACAAAATTAGTCTCAAAATCGGAAATAAACAAGTTGGCATACAGTATGTCGGTGCCATATCCGCACCAATAGCAGTCCCTTGCATTTATTCATAATAGATACAGTTATATCTAAAATAATTATTGTTCAAAATAGTCTTAAGGAGTGAGAGCGTGAATTCAATCAGAGGTCCTGGCAGTGTGCTAGACTGTAATGCTTTACTGGTTGCTTCAATACTGTCTCTGTGTGGTATAGCTGTATATAGGCTCTGTACATCTAATGTACAGGGCCAAACATTGTTCACCTGTGGACTAATTTGATCTATTAACTAGAGAATTCTGTGGTATCCTTAAATTATGCTGGTGTAGATTTTACCAGGGGTTGTAGTATTTTATCTACAAAGATGGATAGGGACTGGAACACAGAATTTCTGCCGGCAACTATACGCTGCTTGGTGGTTTGTCAATATTTTTATGAACCTTTGGTAATATATACAACACACAGGGTTATTGGATGTCTTGGTAACATAAATTATTTTTTATGTTTATTTATGATGTTATTGGAGTATGCGTCAATAACCAGTTTATTGATTTGTCTTTGTAAATTAAATACGGGATTCTGTGCTATGACTGTATAATGTTGTCTATTGCTTAACTGTTTTGTAATCTCCAGATTATAATCTATTTTATTGAGAATTATGATAGACTATACAGTATCTGAATTGTTTTGTAATTCTTTTAATGCTTTTTGTTGTTGGCTAGACATATTATTATGTGAATAATCCTGGACACATGATACATAAAGCTTGGCTCCCTGCAGACGCACTTACTAGAATTCCCTCCTACTGTCTCTATACGTTCCACTACCTACCAATTAGATTGTAACTCCACGGAGCAGGGACTCCTCTTCCTTAATGTTACTCTTATGTCTGAAGCACTTATTCCCATGATCTGTTATTTATATTATTTGTTATTTATATGATTACAGCATGTATTACTACTGTGAAGCACTATGTATATTTAACGCGCTATATAAATAAAGACATACAATACAATACAATGATGCTTATTTTCCCAGTTGATCATTTTGACTTCCCTGGTTACCATTGTACCTTTCCTGCATTTTTGCAGGAACTGCATTAGGCATTAGACAGTGAGGCATTTAAAGTGAGCTTTTTAAGTGATAAATATAGTTAGACTATAGTTTGACTAGAGGTGACTGGGGACTGGATCTACTGCAAACTCTTTTACTCAAGACAACAAACGGTACGCTACTGAGATCACACTATGATCCCATGCTTGCTAACCTGCCTATTTCAAACCCCCACCCCTTTACAACGTATTCACTGCAGTCTCTCCCAAAACTGACTGCACAATACACTGAAACCCTGAACTAACTCTAGCATTGCAATACAGCTAAACATTTGACAAGGAACAGGCACACACCTGCTGTTTAGTCTGCACACACTCACTCTGTTCACAGCAGCTCCTTGCAGCACTGCCTACCTCTGGCATCATGAACATGCTATGTATTTAACTTTTTTCTTTCTCATGGCCTCATGGAGATGTTACTCCCTCTATCCACTACAAACTCCTCCATCCTGGCCCACACCCAACATCACCATACACCCTGGACTACTCAAAAGCCTTGCACTATCTACTGAGTGTTGGTGGAGAACTCTAAAAACCAGCACACCAACCACTGCTCACTCAAATGGCAAACACACCAATTTACAACTTGCAAACAACTACCCACATTTCTACTCATACTATTACTCTCTTTAGCAGGTGATATTGAACCTAACCCAGGTCCTCCCATTTCAGCTCTGTCCCATGCCCCTGAGAATTCCACCTTTAAATTCCAAAAAGGGGCTATCTGTCGCCCATGTAAACATCTGGAGCCTGCTGCCCAAACTGGACGAACTAAGGCCATGGTGCCTTATGCATAAACCCAAAGCTATCGTTCTTACAGAAACATGGCTATCCCCTAAAACCCCTGAGGCAAATATCGC
This sequence comes from Ascaphus truei, assembly GCF_040206685.1. NCBI lineage: Eukaryota > Metazoa > Chordata > Amphibia > Anura > Ascaphidae > Ascaphus > Ascaphus truei. The sequence goes on along the minus strand of NC_134484.1, from coordinate 405,534,917 downwards.
TATTCAGGGATACTCCATTTTTAGGAGAGATAGGACAAAGAGAGGAGGAGGGGTGTTATTTTATATTGCAGACACATTACAATTTACACTGTTAAATTGCCCACCAAGCCCACCCTCTTTTGAAATTCTATTTGGCAAAATCTGCCTCCCCTTTTCTTAGCCCATCTTGCTTGCTGGCATCTACCGCCCCCCTAAAGCCCCTCTACAATCCCTGACTGATATCACCCAGTTTCTTGGCTCCATTTCCTCTCTGAATGAGAAGAGTGAGCTGCTAGTTCTTGGGGATTTCAACTTCAATTGGCTTGACCCTAAAAACCACAAAATCCAGATACAACTCAAGTCACTTAACCTATCACAACTCATTTCCCAACCCACATGGATAAACCTGAAATCTCATAACCATTCCTTGCTAGACTGGATTCTCTCCTCAATCCCCAGCAGAATCCAATCCTCTGGCATCCTTCCTGATATTTTCAGTGACCATGCAATAGTGTACTGTGTAAGGAAAATTAAACCGCCCCAATCAAGCCCTAAAGTTCTCCTCACTAGAACATTTAAAAACTTTAACACACAACAGTTTCTGGAAGACCTTACCAACTGCCCATGGCATAGAATCGATTTAATTCCCGCCCCTGATTCTGCGCTCGACTATTTCCAATCTGAGTTCTTAAAACTCTGCGATACCCATGCTCCACTACGCAAAATAAAGGTACGGGGGGCCCACCTTCCATGGGTTACACCTGACCTTATAGCACTCTACCAGTTCAGGGATGCCTTGTGGAAAAGCTACAAAGTATCTGGCACTAGCAAGGATCTCAATCACTACAGATGCATGCGGAACATGTGCACAAGGCAAACAAGGCATGCAAAAGCACAATATTACTCTGACAATCTCCACCAGAATACATCAAACCCAGCTAACTTCTGGAAGGTTATCAACAATATATTCCAGCCTCTAACCATCAACAACCAAGTAATATCACTAAGGGGGATATTACTCTGACAAAACCCACTGACATTGCAAATGCATTCAATGATTACTTTGTGGGGTGTGCCACTAACTTATTAGCGAAACGCAGCCCAAACCACAAACCTGAATCTCACCCTGGGAGTACCCCTATAGTCCCACCCCCTCCCAACACTGCCCACAATTTTCAATTTGGCCCAGTATCTGAAGAGGAGATTATACAAGCACTCCTCAAACTAAAACTAAGCAGCCAATGTGGACCCGACTTACTACAATCTAGGTTCCTACGACTTGGTGCCCCAGCCATTGCCAAACCAATTGCGTCCATAGTCAACTCTATCCTGTCTGCAGGCCATATCCCTAAGAGCTGGAAAACTGCCAGAGTTGTCCCAATCTTCAAAAGTGGGAACAAAAACACTGTCTCAAACTACAGGCCAATCTCACTTCTCCCAATTCTATCCAAAGTCATGGAAAAATGTGTCCACTCACAATTAAGCGATTTCTATACCAAGACAAATTTCCCTAGCCAATTCCAATCTGGGTTTCGTCCCAAACACTCCACCGTAACTACCCTGCTAAAAGTTTGCAATGAAATCCAGTGTGGAATGGAACGGGGACAACTCACTGGTGCAGTATTCCTAGATTTTGTAAAGGATTTTGATACAGTTGATCATGCTATCCTGCTTAACAAACTCCAGAGCTCTGGAATAGGGAAGCATGCTTTAAATTGGTTTCAGTCCTACCTATCAGGTAGGTCCCAACATGTGTCCATCTCAGGCTCTAACTCCAACCCCCTGGATATCACTTGTGGTGTCCCGCAAGGCTCTGTTCTGGGGCCCCTACTCTTCTCAGTGTTCATTGATGATCTTCCCACAGCTTGTAAGGAAGCCTCAATACACATGTATGCAGATGACACAATCCTATATGCACACAGCCATAGCCTCTCTGACCTTCAACACATACTTCAGTCTGACTTTTTGAGACTCGAAAACTGGATTTCCCAAAACAAACTGTTTTTAAACACTGACAAGACTGTAACAATGGTATTTGGGACCAAGACTAAATTTGTAAAGCTTCCAGTGACTGAGCTCCTGATTAGAACCAACGCTAACACCACCCTAACACCTGTCACTAGTTTTAAATACCTGGGGTTATGGTTTGACTCCCACTTAACATTCGGGATGCACATTGATATCCTGACAACCAACAAATCCTCCCTAAGTCTCCTGGTCAGAAAGTGTATCGCACAGCAGATGCTAATGCCAATTATTGACTATGGAGACATAGTATATGGCTCGGCACCTCAAACCCACCTTAGCAAACTTGACACCCTCTACAATTCAATTTGTCGTTTTGTTCTCCAACGCAACTACAACACACATCACTGCGAAATGCTCAAAGAACTAGATTGGTCATCACTAGAGTCTAGGCACAAAGTTCACCTTTCCTGTCTTGCCTTTAAATTCTTCATGGGCAAGCTACCCAGCTACCTGAACAAGCTTCTCACCCCTACCACTTGCAGCACTTATCGCCTTAGATCAGACTCCAAAAGACTGTTCATGGTCCCAAGGCTCAACAAAGTATCCGGACGTTCCTCCTTCTCTTACCGTGCACCCCAAAACTGGAACAACCTACCAAAGACTCTCACATCCACCACCAGTTTAAGTTCTTTCAAATCTAAGGCTGTCTCACATTTTAACCTGTTCTGTAACTGTTTCATACGCTCATAATATATATTTTCTTTAACTGTGCATGCAATGTCTTGTATTTAATGTATACCCGGTTCATTTATGTAACTGTACTTGTAACCATGTATTATTTGTTTTACTCTGTGCCCAGGACATACTTGAAAACGAGAGGTAACTCTCAATGTATTACTTCCTGGTAAAATATTTTATAAATAAATAAATAAATAAATAATTGTACTGAATGTCTGAAGTGTGGGGTGTAGAATGGGTGGACTACAGGTGCTCTAATTTCTACATTTACCAATCTTGAATGCTTGGGGTTGTCCCATAGTGAGTGGCCGTTCGATGTTTTCAGCGGAAGCTTGAGTGACTTCCCCGTCCTTTGGCTGTTAAAAATTGAGAGCACGAAATAATTTATACAATTCTACTGTAGTGTCAAATCTATTCCCAATATATGTTTGGGCAAAGCCATGTCCTTTCTTAAGGACACTATGTTGTGTGTCAGTCAATATAAATGATGATAAATTCACCACCCTCTGTCCTTCGTTCCACTCCTTGTCTTGACTTTGGGACCTTGTCCTGTTTTTCTTCTTATGACCTTGTCTTGTCTTCTTTAGGGTACCGGTGTGTCTGCTCGTTCTCCTAAAAAAGGAATAGGGTGGCCAGGGCGTCCTGATTGTTTGTAGTTGATCAATCTCAGAAGATGAGGAGGCCATGTCCTGATTGGATGAGGATGATGTTGAGTGTTCTGCTGGACCTCGATCAGATGGTGGTTTCCGGGTGTGTTGTTATATGTTGCTTTTCCAGTTGTATACCCTGTCAAATTGGTAATCTAAAATGTCTCTATGAAATTTCTTAATTTTAAATTGCTCCAGCTCTTTCCTATGGCTAGCAATGCGCTGTCAGTTATTTAAACAATTCAGTTCTTTTCTCCTGGCTTAACTGGGGCTCCAGTTCCTCTTTCAATTTTAATATATCTTTTTTGATATCTCCTAAGACTTGCGCTAGACTTTCCACTGTTAGGACCATTAAATCAAGTGAACATTTGTTCAGTATCTGGAACCATTTCCATTGTTTATTGTTCTTACATAAAGTCGGTCTCAGGTTTACTCTAAGTCCACGCGGTGATCTGATCTAATCTTAATGTATTCTTATAGCATTGATTAGTGAAGTTGGTAATTTGTTTCTTTTTTCGTGAGTCCTTCAAGTCTTCTTGCTATGGTATGTTGGTCATCTCTATTAAAAAAAAATTGGGTGTGGTGGTAGATATGGATGATTGAACCAATTTATCTATTTCTTGTTGTGTATAATTGAATAACTCTGCTCTGTTAGTAGTTGTAGTGCCTATGTCATAAAATTACATAATGGGTGCTTACTATAATGTCTGAGACTATTAGTAGTATAAGAAGGGGGTTGAAAGAGTGGCACACTATTGTTTATAGAAAAAATATATAAATGTTTTCCCTCCTTGGTGCTCACCCTCTGCTGATCCCGGCGTCTCAGAGCTGGAACCAAGTAAACATGAAGAAATGAATGTGGTAGAGGAAGCACACAGGAGCCTTTTTGATAAGTTAACTTACTCTGTATTTAAAGCAGCAGAGCAGGTATATGCATAATGTGACGTTTCAGGACAGACAAGTCCTTTCCTCAGACCAAACACCTTACTGCATAAGTGAAAATAACAAGTATATATCCCTAGGGGTTACAAAATCACCTCATACCAATCACCTGTGTTCAAAGCTGGGCATCCACTGGAGCCTCATTACTTTCTGGTTAACGTCTGATTCATCGGGCATCGCAGCATCATATGACGCTAATGACATCATGACACGATGACGTCGCTAGGCAACCTGGAGAATAGAAACACAAATAGAGAGATACACACAGACAGCACAGCACACTAGCTGAACTGTGGAAAAGTCGAATTGAAAAAGTTAAACTTAAATGACAGTAAATTCAAGCAGCATATATGCACTATGTTAGTGCCTTAAAGAGTTTTCAATGACTATAATTAAGTCTGAAGGACTCGGAGCAATCATGTTGATATTTTCATTCTTTCAGTTCTCGATGATTTTCTGCCAAAATGAAGGGGTTAAAGCTTAAAAGAAGCAAGTTATAAATTGGTCCAGTTTTATGAGTTTACAATCAAAAGCAGTGTTTTTTGCTACTTGGCGTTAGGTGCTGGAGGCGACAACCTAAATATCAATTTAACCCCAATTGCAACAGAATTTAAATCTAATTAACGACTACAGTACTTGGTATGTTTCTCTGGGTTGATTAGGCAAACCTCTCCTTTAATTATTAGTCAAGTGAATGTGTTTAGAGTACTTAAGCCAGTCTACCTTGGCTGTGCCATATGGCTGTGTAACATCTTAAGTGTCACATATAAAGTGTCTGTGGAGTTAATTTTGGAGTTGAAATTGGAGATGAAGATTACAAGAAGATCTGGACTCTGCTCTACAATAACAACTTTGCAATTATGAGAACTTGACTTTCTAAATGCTGTGATTATTTGTACTCTTCCTATCCTCCAATACCACTGACATCTCACTATGCCTTCCTATCACTTTTTCTGTTTCCTCACTCCTTTGTAAACGTTTCTGTTCTCTCCAACTTCCCCTCTCCCTTACTATCCACAGTTTTTCATCTCTCCTTCCCTCCACCTATGCCTGTGCCCATACACTGCACCATTATTTATATACCTCTCTCTCAACTTCTTTACTCCTCAAAAAAAAATACCCACACAAATCCTTTATTCACACCCTCTACCTACTCCTTCCTGCTGCTGGGTATATCTCTCCTTATCCTGAACCCAGACATAAACACACATGCTCTCACCCACACCTCCCTGCCATCTCTTCCCCTGATAATGGTGTTAACCTACCTGATTTAATACTGACTAACCTTAAAATTCACCCCACAAATCAAGCATCCCAATAGCCTGTACTCATGGCTATTGTTCCATACCTATAGTCACTCCTACCACCCACTGTGGCCAAGCACTGCCATCTGCAGCACTTATTCTCTCACCTGCGTCTCTGTAAGTCTCCCATCATACCACTTAGATTGTAAGCTCTTCAGGGCAGGGATTTCCTTTCCTATTGGCTGCGCTTATTGCATTATTATAATTCAACTGTGGACATGCCCACAAGATGGATTTCTGGTACTGTATGTAGAAAATATAATGGGGCCTATTCTAGTAACTCCGAATTGTTTCAATTTGTGTCTAAAGAGCCCTTTTCGATAGGATTAACATGCTTTTCTATTCTCTTAGTCATTCTCGCATGTCCAATTTGTGCAGCTTTCTTAGAAGTGTTTTCACTCCGGCTCCGCCAATCCAATCAGTTTGTCAAAAAAGCTTCAAACTTCCTTTTGTTTTACTACGTCTGCAATTCTCTGGAGCTTGTATACAATGAACAGTGTATGCAGTGATGTCAAGTTTAAAGCCATGACTCTCTAAGGTAGGCATTTTTTGGCTTTTAGATAAAGGGACTTGCCCAAGGTCATAAGGAGCTCACATTGGGATTTGAACCAGGTTTTCTGCTACAGTGTCATTGTTCGTAGACACTCTCTTCCTAAAGTAAAATGTGCATGCATATTTCAGCATTGAGACAGGACTGGCTGGGAGTTTCGTTGGGCTCAGTGCAGAGTGCTTGTCAGGAGCCTCACCTGCTCCGGACCCAGCATCTCCTAATGCAATGCGTTGTCTTGATGATGCAATGTCACAAGATGTGCGGGCCTCTTTACCACCCTCACGTCATGTGACGTCACATTGTCATGGTGACATGTCGTCACACGGTAGCGGGAGGCGCTGTTGGAACTTACAGAGGCTCCACTTTCTCCCCGGGCCCGACAATTACAGTTTAAATGTTGTGGTGGGTAATTTAACCACCACAACATTAAATTGTGATTACTGGAGTTGGACCAGGGAAGATCGAGTCGCACCGATGGCACCGCTATCAAGCCATCCTTGAGAACAAAAATATTCATAGTTGACAATCTGATAAATTGGTTAATAGTGCAACAGGGATAAGTCTTTTAACCTTCTGCATGTGTTCATTAACCCCCAACCAAAGTAGAAATATCTTATTGGTAACAATCGGAGAATACATGTATACTGCAGGTTGCCTATTATGTTAGGTGATTTTTCACACCACATCTTGCAACATAATACAAATGGTGTGTGCTCTGTTTATACATAAGTGGAAAACGTCTTCCTCGTTAATTCTGAACTGTTTTTATGGGAAATATGTCACATTTGAAATGCAACTCATTTTGGATAATGTACACAATGGTTTCCCACATATTGTTTGATTCATTTTGTGATGTATTTGTTCTGCAGCCTTAATTATAATTAGTGATCTATTAGTGTTCATGAAACTAATAATAATGTATGTTATATCAAATTATACCGTCACCAAATTTTGCATCAAACATTTATTGTGTTATTTTTTACCACAAATTTCATGCCCATTTTTTTATTAACCTGGATCTGGTTGTAGGATCTGTTCTTTTAGCTGCTTCTGCTGATGAGACAGCAGGTGTCAGGGGCATAACAGGTGATGCCTGATGCTCTTTAAAAAATATACTTGGCCAGTGTTGGACAGGCGTACTTAATATCACAGATACATCTGTGCCTGAAGCTTCCTTACTGGACCTGAAAAAAAGGATGGTGTGTTTTAGCGCTAAAAATAAAAGTGTATACAAATGCAATACAAATAATAACAGTACGAATATTATCAACAACGTGGTGGAGAATAAATAAAGTGAACAATGTGGCCAGGCTGCCAGGAAAAACTAACCCAAACACAGTTAGTGATAGACAAAGAAAACAATACAGACCGGCGCCTTTGTATTGTATTGTTTTCCTTTTCCTTACTGGACCTGCTACTCCCTTTCCAGCATGTCCCTACTCCAAAATGCTGCATATTTTGAGCAAACTGGCAGCAATGCTGTCTGTTGCTGTAGTTTGTCTCACCTGGTATTAAAGGTGCTTTTGCAGTTGTTTCTTAATGTCTTGTGTTACAGCTTGTTTAATTTGAAGGTGTTCCTGGTGACACACAGTTTGCTGGTCCAAAAAACTTTCTTCTGTCTCATCTATTGAATCGAGCACTCGAACGGTTGGACTGAGACACAGGCTGTCTAGGTTGCTTCCATGATTGGCTCCTCTTCTCTCTCTCAAGAGAGAGAAAGTGGATGAGAGAGAGGGGGTGTAACGCTTGTATGCCCACAGACCTGGCCAGTCCCCAGTACTGAGGTGGGTAAGGGTATAACACGCACCCACAGCAGTGAGGGCGTGCCCGGAGTGTGGTAAGTTGCGTTGCCGGGCCTGGTGAGAAAAGGGTTAACGATATACTTGCAGAGTCCGGGGTGCCAGAGGTTGACGGATAAATGTCCAAGATCCAAGGGTCAGGGGCAGGAGAAAGCAGCGTAGTGAGATCCAAAGCAGAGTCCAGGTGTAGAGAGGTACACATAGTCAAACAGAGCCGAGATCAATCCAGGGAAATCCAAACAGAGGCAGGGTTAGGAACAAGGAGCTGAAACAGAGAGCTAAGCACAAGTCACTGCACACAGGAGCCACAGAGAAGCTATGTTGAGCGATGACGGAGAGGGCAGACTGGTTAATAAAGGGCGGAGAACCAATGGCAGCAAGGGGTGGAGTGCAGGCTTGGCTGAGTGGCTGCAGTGATAGGTCCAGGTGAGCAGGAAGGGAGACAGGGGAGTGATACCTGGTAATTGCCTGCAGCCGATGAGGGGAGGAGCCAGCAGCACGGGAGGGCAGGTAAGAGGATCATGTGCGTGCAGATGCGGCGTGCGCCGTGGAGGAACGGCCTGGCGTGGATGAGGTAAGGTGTTGAGGAAGCGGGGCAATGGGGCAGGGAGCCGCCGTGGGACCGGAGGTGACGGGGACCCGCTGAGAGGCGCGTGTCCCCCGATCCGTTACAGGGAGGGAAAAGAGAAAGAGAGTGTGTGGAAGAGATGGGATACTTTGATGTTGGTGTGCTATTTGTGACAGTGACTGCGACTTGCCTCCTCTTTCATTCTTCTTCAGGGTTGGTAAGTGTCACATACTACACACCTGTGAGCACATGACTTGCTTTCGAGACAATGGTTAATACGCAGCTCTCAAGCTGCCCCACTTTTCACCTTAGCAAAAGGTCTCTCAAATGAACAATATCTCCCCTCAATCCATCCTAATATACGATCTGTCACAAACAGCACACAAGTGAGCATGTGACTTAGATATGCAACCAGGGTTAATACACAAGGCTACTCTTGCCAACACCATAAAGTTACAATAAATGTAGAACAGATTCTTAAAATAATAGGATAAAACATAAAACAAAAATCCCTATACAGTACGTTGCCATATGTCATAGGTTTTCCCAAAAGAGATGTCATTGGCGTAGAAATATGAAAATTCACGGATTTGATCCCAAACACACCTCTGTTGAATTCTGATTTCACAAGTCCAGGGCAAGACCTATATACCATTTTCTCCCATTGAACCCCACATAAGCCCCGCCCTGTCATGAATCAGCTGCTGGGTTGACGGTTTGCCGACTTAGAAAATCCCTGCTCTAAAAAGAAGTTTAAAATCCTGGCTCAATATATCAACAGGATACAAACAAACAAGGTCTGCCGCTCAACCTAATTCACTGATATATGATATCACTATAGGTGGCTTTAGATGTCCATCAAAAGCCACATAGATCAGGAACATACATGAGTTTTAAATTCAATTATATGAGTAATTGAGATCCCCACCTCTGCATCTAGCAGGGGTATATAAAGATGTGATGAGTGCTTTTTAGAGACTCCCCCTCCCCCTGATGAAGCATGACAGGATCACGGGAAACGTACGTCGGGCTATAGTGACGTCATGACGCTGACGTCTGTTTTGTGAGAGGACGGCAGACCGGAGAGCAGCTGATATATGGGTTGTATAGGGATGGTTAATGTACCTTTTCTATACACCTTACTCACATTTTCTGTGTAAATTGCTTATGCAGCCTTGCATATCTGCCCCCCTTATACCTCCCCTTAGACCATTCACGTCTGGGAGGTGTTCTGAGGTTTTTTTTTACATGGCGCACACATACCCCTCCAGTAAGCATTACAGTATGTCTTTGCATGCAAATACTAATCACATTGTGGAGCGTCTATTTGATTGCAGCTGAGACCCACCCATATCATTTGGTCTCTTTGACTGCCTCTGACATCTTGGTGTTCTATATCTGTAACGCTGTGCTCACCACGGACAAGGAGAGACCCCGAAACTGAGGTGAGAAGAGTAACACCTGCACCCACAGCTACGGGGACACGCCTGGAAAGTGGAAAATAGGCGTCTGGAACCGTACAGGAGTATAAGATAAAGAAAGATACTCGCCGGATGAGAAGGGAGGTTCCAGAAGATAGTTGGTACCGAGAGCCTGGGGTCCAGAGCCGGAAGGTAGATCACAATCCGTAAGCAGAGGAAAGGGGTCAGCGAGTTCAGAAGGTCAGGACACTAGCCAAAAAGGTCGAAGTCCAGAGCGGATCCACAGCCAAGCCGGTTCGGTACACAAAGGATCACTAGAAAAGACAAAGGGACAAGAGCTAAGGCAAACACGACCGTGGTTAACACTGGTCATACAGAACTATGCTCAGCCAACGAAGAAATGGCTGAGCAGGGTATATAGAAGAAGGGAGACCAATGGGAAGAGGGGGAGGAACGGAGGCATGATCCCATGGGAGACAGGGATAGGAGGAAGTACTGCCCCAGCTGATTTGCCTGACGCGCGGCTTGTGAGCGGTGCACGCACATCAGGCGTGTGCCCCGTGCGATGGAGATGCGCGCGACCTGGGCTGGGGCCGGGAGTCCCTCTCACGGGAGGAGATAGAGGCGCGCGTACGTGTATGCGCATGCGCGCTTCCAGTGGCAGCCACGGGGGCCAGGGAAGGGGAAGGAGAGGCCCGCTTGCGGGAGGATATAAAGGTGCGTGAACGTGCGCACACATGCGCGCCTCTAGTGGCAGCCGCGGGAGCCAGGGAAGGGGAAGGAGAGGACCGCTGGTGGCGGAGATCCTGTGGAGCAGGAGCCGGAGAGCGCCGGGTGAGTTGTGGCCTGGGGAGAACCCTCTTGGGGAGAGATGTTCCTCGGGGTCTTACAATATCTATGCCTACTGATTATTCTAGGTGTAACGTTTTTTCCAGACCCCACCCAATCTCACATTGGCCCCTGTGGTCTACTGGCCCCATTACATGTATGTATGTCGTGTGGTGCACCTGCTGGCTTACAGGACTCCTGAGTCTCCCCCTGGGTTGGTATGGGAATATCAACAAGACAGGCATCTGAGGTAGTGGGGATTGAGTCCTACTCACATCTGATGCAGCGCCTCCACCTCATCAGGATCTCTGCGGCCGCAGGGGGATGTGTCTGATGAGGACCTCCTCTGTGGTGCCTCCTTCTGTGCAATGACTCCACACATACACAGCAAGGGTCTTGTGAAAGTGGGCATCTTTATTAGCACCATCCTGGACAGACTGCCCCTCATAGCGGTCGTCCTAGCCGCTCATTCCTTTGCTGCACTCCATCTGGAAGGTTCCTTCTCCTCTAATAGAGTTGCTCTCCACCTCTCCCCCAAGGGAGATTCACCAGCTTGTCTCTCCGCTTTGAGCTGCACAGACTCACAGCTATTGCATCAGACACTGCAACACTGTTGCAGACCTCCACATGACTCTCCTGAACAGAGTCAAAACACCAACAGAACACCTGATTAACACACTAACTTTAGGCAGTTCTGTGTCTTATATAGGCTCTAGAAATGACTCACCCCTGTGTCACTAATAGTGGACACAAAGCATGTTGTCACTTCCTTTGTATACATATGATACCTCACCAGGATGTGAGGGCAAACCTGCATACTTACCAGGATTACTGCCAGTATGAAGGAGATATGTACACCAATTTTACACATGGCTACATAGGGTTAAATACTCATATAGTGTTGCGCTTTCACTCATTTGTAGTGAACTACCTCACTGCAGCTGAGAACATCAGATCACTCAGACTACATCCTGCATGTTCAGGATATAAGGTCATGATCATTTACCATCATAAGGCTCATTTACAGTAGTGTTGCGCTGTATGTGTTTTTGTTATTGAGATCTGTATACAAAAGGTGTATTTAAGGGTATATATCAGCTGCTGCCATATGTGTGTCTTTCCAGATTTAATGAGAGGCTTTTTTCCCTAGCTGGAACTTTTTATACATTTTATCAGCTTGGTCTACTTTACCTATCATTTGCCACACTGGCTTTCTCACGCCCAGTTTTGTGAGTTTGATTGATACTTGTATCATATTCCGTCCTATATCTTCCAGGACTGTTATTTTGAGAAATACTCTTGATTAACCCTAGGAGTACTATCTTCCTAGCGTATCCATTATCCATATGCTGTTCTTCTCTCACTGAGGGGATTTTATTCACATATGCAAATAGTTTATTCACATTGTTTTTAGTATTGCATATATGTTAATAACATTTTATTATTTTTAATTTTTAGTGGAGTTTCCTACTAGCTATGGTAGTTCTCATGTATACTGATATAGAGTTAAACACTCTGGGTTTATTATACCCAAATATATATTCTACTACCTACTGTATGAGTGCAATCTAAGAGGGAACTCTTTTGTGACCCCCTTGGGGGTTTCATATTGTATTTTCAATATATAAACACTCATACCTTAATTTCCCCAATACAGCTGTGTCCGTACTCTCCACACGCATGCCTGCGTATAAAATGTGATCGCCTAATGTCTATTTTCGCAGGAGAAACAGTTATCTGTCCTTGGCACCGCTTACCCATGTGGTATGATTTTATTTGTCTTATTGCCGCAATACTGCATACAGGCATACCCCGCATTAACGTACGCAATGGGACCGGAGCATGTATGTAAAGCGAAAATGTACTTAAAGTGAAGCACTACCTTTTCCCCACTTATCGATGTATGTACTGTACTGCAATCGTCATATACGTGCATAACTGATGTAAATAACGCATTTGTAACAGGCTCTTTAATCTCCCCGCTTGCGCACAGCTTCGGTACAAGTAGGGATCCGGTATTGCTGTTTGGGACGTGCTGACAGGCGCATGCGCGAGCTGCCGTTTGCCTATTGGGCGATATGTCCTTACTCGCGAGTGTACTTAAAGTGAGTGTCCTTAAACCGGGGTATGCCTGTATGTACCTGTTATTATACAGAATAAATGACGTCACATGATATTCTCCTTTTTAATAAAGTCCTCCAACTAAGCTGTGACCTGTTTCTCCCCTCTCACCGAGATGCACAAGTGACCATTCAATTTTGTTTATTTTTCTTTGAGGTAGAAAGCCAAGAATTTGGCTATCATTTATAGCCTTCTAAAGGACACATATGTTACTTTTAGTGAGCCATCAGTGATAACCCCCCACTCTTTGAAGATCTGTGCAGACCCAGCAAGAGTCTTGGCCTATCATAAGCCCAATATATTGTATTTTAAATGGTAACCACATTAACCCCCTGAAGCACCAGATTGATTAAAATACTGAATTTTTATCAATAAATATAATATGGTATTATCATGACAGTGAGTATGACATGTATGAAAGTAGACATAATGTTTGATAAATGGAATATTATTTTTGGTTGTGTAATTGTATGGGCAATGAACGATGTTTGTGTTCTCACTGTTATTATGTTCGAAAGTATAACTTGTTACTTTGCTAAAGAGAAGAAAACTAATTGTGATTTTGTACTACGTGTAAATATGATTAAACCTGTTAAGAATTTTTCTAACAAAAATATAAGCGACTTTTTTTAAAAAACATTATAACGTTAAAACATGAAAACTTTTCAACTTAAAAACAGTATCACTTGCCACAGCACTGTACATCTTTGAACATTATATTGACTCAGGACTTTGAATCATGGGATTAGGTCATAAAACCGTAGTACCTTGATTGATGTTATAGTACTCACTGTGCCCGATGACCCTGTCACCCAGCAAGTCAAACATATGTCTGTGGATCTCAGCTGCTCCTCCATTGGGGTCAGACATAGGTGTTGGGGGCACCTCCTCCCATTCTGAGGGCATGCTGATGGCTCTCAGCCTCCTTCTGCTTCACCTTCCTCTTGAGTTCAGAGAACTTTTTTTTACAGTTCTCAGTTGACTTTTGGGTACTCCAACAGTGGAGACTGCATGGCAGATCTCCTTCCACATCCATGTCTTTCCAGTACTTTTAGTCATGACTGAGAACAAATGTGGAGATGCTATTACATTAAGTTACTGTAGGTGTAGAAAATTAAATGCATAAGGAGAGGAAATGTGATATCTATTCTAACACATATGTCAGTGAGCGTATACTCTATGTGGCAATATACCATCAAGGGTGGGGTTGGTGGTGGAAGAGTTACAGACCCACCTTTAGAATATTTAATATCCATTTGCTAGCAATGTATGCACACAGTGCCTGATTCAGGATGGAAGGAGACACCATCGTGAGTCTATGGCAATAATCAGAGGCTTAACTCAGGTCATCAGCTCTGTAGGAACACGATTAATAAATGTAGTCCAACAGGTTATAGAGGTTCTCAGGCCACCATCTCGCCTTACCACGCTGACTGTCACACAGTCCAGCAGAATGTCAACACCTCTAGATGAGCCAACCTCGCCAACACCAGAGCCTCAATTGTGACGTGGCTAGCGCGGCCAGCATGTGGGTCATGCCTCCACTCCTCGCCAAAGCAAAAGAACACCGCGTCCTAAAATATATTCTGCATTTTTTGCAATGTTGGGATTTATTGCTTTTTCTGTTCTGTAGTTGCAGTGTGATTTAACTATGAACTAAACCAAAAGTTTGATTTCAAATCCTAATTTCATGTATTTTTTGCTTTCTCAAAAAAACACTTAAGGTGTTTGGAAAAAACTTTTAGCACATACATGTAAATACATTTTTAAGAGATCTTATGATTCTTTCCATGGCTTTAATACTGTATGGATTACAGTAAAGTAGGGGGGAAGCCTGAAAAGAAGGTACTGACATTAGTCTGTACATATGTTCTGTTTATAATACATTATTTTTCTCTTTGCATCCTTTTTGCAAACAAAAAAGGGATCTTTGGGGGGGGAGGGAGGTATAACAGTATAAACATTATTGTATCAAAAAAGCTGTTGGAGTGATAAATTATGTTGGGATGGGGAAACACTGTCTCTATTAATTGTGAAATAGTGAGAAGTCTCTCTGATGCTATTATAACATGATGTTACACATAACGTGAAGCAGTCTGAAGGGTTTGGATGTGAATAACGGCAAATTTAGCTATGACTTAATGCAGTGATTTAACATTACGTTACTTAAGTATAACAGAGAGCTGTGGATATGTGTCGTTAGAGGGAACGCCTCTTTTGCATATCATTAGCACGAATATCCGATATAGTAACGCAAGGGCTTCTTAATGCTGAAACCAGCACTTAACGCATCATTACTGAGCTTTGAAGAGCCTCGTTAGCACTTAACGAGATGTTAACTGGGGTGATCTTCTTGTTAAGTCATTAACCTAGCTTTGTGGATCTGCCCATTTGACTGCCCATATTACTGTTTGTCACTGTGCTTCACATTATATTGCCTTTTTTTTCTCAATGTGGTATGTACATTGTCAAATTAGTAGTGCAATAGTTAGCATTTTTATGCTGACAAATATGTATGAATTAGCAGTAATTTTTCTCTTTCATTGCTCACAAATGAATTTTCTGCAGTACTTTTTTTAATGCCCTGTTACCATAGTTTTTTTTAGGAAAAACTGATAGTAACACTGAATACTGTAGAACTTATAATATATTTTCGCCTGAGCAATTGCACAAGTCTTCAGACGAAAAATGATTTATTTGTACAAAATCTGATCAATTTTGAAAAAGTGTTACTGTGGGTGTGGCACTTAGAATATTGAGAATTTGAATTTATGCTACTTATTACATTATAGTATTGCAATTCAACAAAAGACAGGGGTACCCAATCCTATATTCAATTGACAAAACATATAAAGTAATAAGTATACATTTTAAATACTTCAATAATAATAATATTTACTTGGTTATTTAGTTAAACTCTTTGGCCAAAGTGTAATAAGCCTGCATACCACATCAAGGTATAACCAAAATTAATGCAGGTCCTACACTACACTGTGAACCCTTCCTTTTACCTCTGTTTGAGTGGAAAGAACCATGGTAGATCCTATTCTTTGCAGCAAAGTGAAAAGACCTCCCAAGTTAAAAAGGTGAAGAGGAGGGAGCTCTGGCGGGAGGTGCCACCTACCTCCATTACAGCTGTTACCAGTCAGAAATGGATTAACACACACATTCCCAGCTAGCTCAAACTCCTACACTCACCACATCATGAATATATATTTATGTCAAAAAGAGTTCTACTGGGCGTGGCAAATGTATACAACAAAAGACAGGGGTGCCCAAAGTGCCTAGATTTAAGTGTTGACCAATCTACTTCTTTGAGCATTTCGCAGTGATGTATGTTTTAGTTGCATTGGAGAACAAAATGGCATATTAAATTGTAGAGGGTGTCAAGTTTGCTAAAGATGGTTTGGAGTACCGAGCCGTATACTATGTCCCCATGGTCGATAAGTGGCATTAGTATCTGCTGTGCGATATGCTTTCTGACCAGCAGACTTAGGGAGGATTTGTTCCAGTAAAGTACACCTAGTTTGGCATAGGTTTTGGATGTCAGGGTATCAATGTGCATCCCGAATGTTAAGTGGGAGTCAAACCATATGCCCAAGTATTAGTAACAGTAGTTAGGGTGGAGTTAGCATTGGTTCTGATCTGGAGCCCAGTCACTGGAAGCTTTAAAAATGTAGCCTTGGTCCCAAATACCATTGTTACAGTCTTGTCAGTTTTTAAAAACAGTTTGTTTTGTGAAATCCAATTTTCGAGTCTCAAAAAGTCAGATTGAAGTATGTGTTCAAGGTCGGAGAGGCTATGGTTGTGTGCATATAAAATTATGTCATCTGCATACATGTGTATTGAAGCTCCCTTACAAGCTGTAGGAAGATCATTGATGAACACAGAGAAGAGTAGGGGCCCCAGAAGAGAGCCTTGCGGGACACACAGGTGATATCCAAGGGGTTGGAGCCTGAGATGGACACATGTTGGGATCTACTGATAGATAGGAATGAAACCAGTTTAAAGCATGTTTCCCTATTCCAGAGCACTGGAGTTTGTTAAGCAGCATAGCATGATCAACAGTATCAAAAGCCTTTGCAAAATCAAGAATACTGCACCAGTGAGTTGTCCCCGTTACATTCCACACTGAATTTCATTGCAAACTTTTAGCAGGGTAGTTATGGTGCAGTGTTTGGAGTGAAAGCCAGATTGGAATTGGCCAAGGAAATTTGTCTTGATATAGTAATCGCTTAATTGGGAGTGAACACATTTTCCCATGACTTTGGATAGTATTGGGAGAAAAGAGATTGGCTTGTATTTTGAGACAGTGTTTTTATCCCCACTTTTGAAGATTGGGACAACTCTGGCAGTTTTCCAGGTCTTAGTGCCAGCCAAGGTCTTTACTAACGAAGCCACTCCTTCTCCTATAATCAATCTATTAAATAATATATAAAAAAGACAGCTTAAAAACAAAATGTACCTTCAGCTGCAATAAAACCTCCAAGAATTTACACACGATCATACAGAATAGAAAGAGATTTGTTAAATATGTAAGTAAGGTTTAAGAATATATACAGTATGTATAACCTCCAATGTAAATCTAACTAATATGGGAGCAAGTAGAGAGATGAAGAGAAAAAGTACATCACCTGGACCAGCCGGTACACTATAAAAAAAAAGGGTAGGTTCTAAATGTGATAAATGGTGGAACAGAAGCTACTAATAGCCATGCCCAAAGAGATGGCTTATCAAGTATAAATGCAGCTACACTAGGCCATGTCCATACATATTGTGACAGAGTCACTGACTCAGTAGGCTGGAACAGTGAATGGAGAGATGCTGCAGCCAGTTCACAGCGTGTTAATCTCCTCAGACAGAGAAAGCACAACTGAAGACTGGTTAAACAGGGGCTGAACTCATCAGTGAAACAAGTGCTTTAAAAAGCAGGAAGTTGCTCACAAGGTGCGCTTGTTTTTCCACGTGAGGGTGGAGAGACCTCTCCCAGCTAGGATGCCGTAGCTGTTGCTCTGGTCCACCAGTCCTGCGAGGAGATATGCTGCTGGGACCAGCTAGGACCCCAACCCAGGATACAGATAAAGATTGCTGCGAGGCTGGACACAGCCTGCTCCCCGGAACTGTGTTCCAGTTTGCTGTTGGAGTTGCATCACAGATAAGACTTTATTATTATACTTATTGGTTATACTTTGTGGAGCACATGTTTTGGGCATAATCAGATTAGCTGGCTGCCCTGTTAGTAAGGGCTCAAGAAGTGAGTTAGTTTCCCTAACGGGACTAGGCTTTAATTTCTAGAAAGTAGTTTCTTAAAGGGACAGTGCACCCGTACTTTATTTTGGTTGTGGCTAAAAAACCACTATAGTTTAACGTTTCCCATCAAGTCTAGCATCTTACTGACCCTGCGCGAGGGCGTCCTGCCACAATATACATAATTAAAATTCTCAGGAGAGAGAGTAAAGAATATCAACTGTCCCAAAGAGAATGTCCCGAAACAGGTTTCTTGTCGGTGAGGTTAATGTTTGTTTTTAAGCTGTCTTTTTAATACAGTATAAGTACTTAATCAATTGATTTGTATTTTGTGATATACTAGAGTGCTTGGTATTGGGATCTTTTTTCTCTGAGTATATATATATATATATATATATATATATATATATACAGTGTTTGACAAATCACCCAAAAATCTACTCGCCCAACCAAAAAATCTACTCGCCACCTAGTCCCGCCCCCAACTCCGCCCCTAGTCCCGCCCCCAACTCCGCCCCTAGTCCCGCCCCCAACCCCGCTTTAAAATAAAATATAATGTATTTATTGTATTACATTATACTACAATTAGTCCTTGGTGTGTGTGTGTGTGTGTGTGTGTGTGTGTGTGTGTGTGTGTGTGTGTGTGTGTGTGTGTGTGTGTGTGTGTGTGTGTGTGTGTGTGTGTGTGTGTGTGTGTGTGTGTGTGTGTGTGTGTGTGTGTGTAAATGTTGGATCTAGAAATAAAAGCCAGGTGTGAATGACTAGTTTCCTGAACCCCTTAACCAGTGTCTGGACGACCCCGCTTCACAATATCTAAAGCAGCAATCCCGCCTGGGATCTTACCTGATCCGCAGTCCCTCAATGTCCAGGTACCCTCATTCCCGCAATGTTATACATTGGAGGGGATGTGTTCCCTACCTGTCTTCCGATGTCTTCCGATGTCTTCCGTGTGAAGCTTGAGTCAGATCTGGAAGAAAGCAGTATAGGTTATTTCGGTGTAGTATAGGGCAGTTAAGATATATAATAAGAGATCCAGATCCAGAGTGTGAGAGAGTGTGGCGGACAGAGAGAGAGAGAGAAAGAGTGTGGGGGAGAGAGTGTGTGGGGGAGAGAGAGAGAGAGTGTGGGGGAGAGAGAGAGTGTGGGGGAGAGAGAGAGTGTGTGGGGGAGAGAGAGAGTGTGGGGGAGAGAGAGTGTGGGGGAGAGAGAGAGTGTGTGTGTGAGAGGGGGGAGAGAGACTGTGTGGGGGGGAGAGAGAGTGTGTGGGGGGGGAGAGAGTGTGTGTGGGTGAGAGAGAGAGAGTGTGGGGGGGAGAGAGAGAGTGTGTGGGGGAGAGAGAGTGTGGGGGGAGAGAGAGAGAGAGAGAGAGAGTGGGGGAGAGAGAGAGTGTGGGGGGGAGAGAGAGAGAGTGTGGGGGGGGGAGAGAGAGAGAGTGGGGGGAGAGGGAGAGAGTGGGGGAGAGAGAGAGAGTGGGGGAGAGGGAGAGAGTGGGGGAGAGGGAGAAAGTGGGGGAGAGAGAGAGAGTGGGGGAGAGGGAGAGAGTGGGGGAGAGGGAGAGAGTGGGGGAGAGAGGGAGACTGACTGACTGACTGACTGACTGGGTAGGTGACTGACTGACTGACTGACTGGGTAGGTGACTGACTGACTGACTGACTGGGTAGGTGACTGACTGGGTAGGTGACTGACTGACTGACTGGGTAGGTGACTGACTGACTGACTGGGTGGGTAGGTGATTGACTGACTGACTGGGTAGGTGACTGACTAACTGACTGGGTAGGTGACTGACTGACTGACTGGATAGGTGACTGACTGACTGGGTAGGTGACTGACTGACTGGGTAGGTGACTGACTGACTGACTGACTGACTGACTGGGTAGGTGACTGACTGACTGACTGGGGAGGTGACTGACTGACTGACTGGGTAGGTGACTGACTGACTGACTGACTGACTGGGTAGGTGACTGACTGACTGAATGTGTAGGTGACTGACTGACTGGGTAAGTGACATGATTTATTTACAAAAATAAAGCCACAATGGAGAAACTATATGTGAAAAACTAAGTACACCCTTACTGCTTCCAGAGGAATTAAGATGATAAGTAGCAGACAGGTGCTGCTAATCAAAAGCCCTTGATTAATTGATCATCAGCAAGTGTGACCACCTCTATAAAAGCCAAAGCTTTAGCAGTTTGCTGGTCTGGAGCATTCAGGTGTGTGATAACACAATGTGAAGGAGGAAAGACATCAGCAATGATATTAGAGAAGCAATTGTTGCTGCCCATCGATCTGGAAGGGTTATAAGGCCATTTCCAAACAATTTAAAGTCAATAATTCTACAGTGAGAAAACATTTAAGACAGTTGCCAATCTTCCCAGGAGTGGACATCCCAGCAAATTCACCCCAATGTCAGACTGTGCAATGCTCAGAGAAATTGCAAAATACCCAAGAGTTACATCTCAGACTCTACAGGCCTCAGTTAGCATGTTAAATGTTAAAGTTCATGACAGTACAATTAGAAAAAGACTGAACAAGTATGGTGTGTTTGGAAGGGTTGCCAGGAGAAAGCCTCTTCTCTCTAAAAAGAACACGGCAGCACGGCTTAGGTTTGCAAAGTTGTATCTGAACGAACTACAAGACTTCTGGAACAATGTCCTTTGGACATTTCAGACCAAAGTGGAGATGTTTGCCCATAATGCACAGCGCCACGTTTGGCGAAAACCAAACACAGCATATCAGCACAAACACCTCATATCAACTGTCAAGCACGGTGGTGGAGGGGTGATGATTTGGGCTTGTTTTGCAGCCAAAGGACCTTGGAACCTTGCAGTCATTGAGTCGACCTTGAACTCCTCCGTATACCAAAATATTCTAGAGTCAAATGTGAGGTCATCTGTCCGACAGCTAAAGCTTGGCCGAAATTGGGTCATACAACAGGACAATGATCCCAAGCACACCAGCAAATCTACAACAGAATGGCTGAAAAAGAAAAGAATCAAGGTGTTGCAATGGCCCAGTCAAAGTCCAGACCTCAACCCGATTGAAATGCTGTGGCTGGAGCTTAAGAGAGCTGTGCATAAACAAATGCCCACAAACCTCAATGAACTGAAGCAACGTTGTAAAGAAGAGTGGGCCAAAATTCCTCAACAACGATGTGAGAGACTGATAAAGTCATACAGAAAATGATTGCTTCAAGTTATTGCTGCTAAAGGTGGTTCTACAAGCTATTGAATAATAAGGTGTACTTAGTTTTTGACACATTGTTTCTCCATTTTGGCTTTAGTTTTGTTAGATAAATCATGACACGGTGTAATATGTCATGTATTGTTGTTTATCTGAGGTTGTATTTACTTAATTTTAATTTTAAGACCTGCTAAGAAACAGATGATTGTTATTATGTCCTGATATGTAAAACTATGTAATTCAAAGAGGGTGTACAGGCATACCCCGGTTTAAGGACACTCACTTTAAGTACACTCACGAGTAAGTACATATCGCCCAATAGGCAAACAGCAGCTCACGCATGCGCCTGTCAGCACGTCCTGAACAGCAGTACCGGCTCCCTACCTGTACCGAAGCTGTGCACAAGCGGGGAGACTATAGACCCTGTTACAAATACATTATTTACATCAGTTCTGCACGTATATGACGATTGCAGTACAGTACATGCATCAATAATTGGGAAAAAAGGCAGTGCTTCACTTTAAGTACATTTTCACCTTACATACATGCTCCGGTCCCATTGAGTATGTTAATGTGGGTATGCCTGTACGTTCTTTTTCACATGACTGTATATATATGTGTGTTTATTTATATAGCGCCATTAGTGTACAAAGCGCTTCACAGTAGTAATACACGTGACAATCATATAAATAACAAATAATACAAATAACAGATCATGGGAATAAGGGCTTCAGACATAAAAGTAACATTGCGGAAGAGGAGTCCCTGGTCCGAGGAGCTTACAATCTAATTTAGGTGTAGATATAGATATATATTATTTATTTACTGTTCTTCAGTTTTTTTTCTAAATAAATACAATTTAGGAGTTTATAAAGTGTATACCGCTGAGAAGGGGAGAAACTCATAACATAAAAAACTGGGATGGAGGTTTCCATTGCAACACTCCAGTGGATACATCTATACTTTGCGACTTTTAATCTCATCGCAGAAAGCCAATGGGAGCCGTTTACAGATCTGTTCCCCCATTAGCTCACTGCAGGCAGTCCACATGTTCAGAGGATTTCACATTGAATGCTTTTTATCATTTTACATAAAAGAACAAGACAAATTGGCACAAAATGTAGTGATTGAAATTCCTGATATACTTAATATGTTTAATGCATTTTAATGAATTTAGGTTACAAAGAAAGCTGTTTATAAATGTTGTTCCTAGTCTATTACCAGCATTTAAAAAATGTATTGTATGTCTTGCATTTTTTCTAATTTGCACATAAATACAAGATAGGTAGTTTAACAGTTTTACTCATTTCTAACTAGTTTATAGCAGATAAAATAATATACCTAATTATACTAAAAGATAAAATAAACATGTAAGACTGGAACAAAACATGTAATTGTATCACTGAGGTAAGCATTGATTAATTCTTTCCTTTGTCCTTGATAGAAATTATGATTCTCTGAGTATTTATTTTAAAGTTTTTGCATTACACAACTGGCATTTCACTACTTAGATAAATACATCTAAAACATGAAAAAATATTGCAGTTTATATAATTATTATCCATATTTGTAACTAAAATTCATCCATTGGATTTAGACAGTGCTATTCCATGACACCTTTAGGCACAGAAGACACCTTACAGTTAATGCCCTGTATGATTTTGTGTGTACCGTGTGGTATATCTCACAATCCGATTGGTTGAAGTACCACGTGATGGCAGCCATTTTTTTAAAGGATGTGATCTCTTAAAGATGATGTCACATCCTTTTAAAAAATAGAAGGTGTCACATGGTACTTCAACCAATCGGATTGGGGATGTACCATGTGATGCCTCACATGGTACACGCACATTCCGATTGGTTCCAGTACCATGTGATGGCAGCCATTTTTTTAAGGATGTGACATACCGCCCTTGAACATCCTTAAAAAAATAAATATGTCACATGGTACAGCATCCAATCGTATTGGAGCTGTACCATCTGACATCCAAATGTGACATCAGAGCCCTTATAAAAGGCCTGCCCCATCTAATTTAACCTTAAGAAGCCAATGGGACAAATTCGCCCTATGGATTACAATGGACAGATGAAGATACAGATGAAGAAGGAGATAAAGAAGAAGATGGATTTACTAGCTGTTGAGGATCATTGCATTGAGTGTCAGCAGGTTCCTGCTGTTGCTGATGGATTTGGAATCGGATGGTAAAGACATCAAAAGTAAGAAAAACATTGATTATATTTTTTTCAATGCGAATTTTTGATTCTTGTTTTTATTATTGTGTTTTTTATTCTTGTTTTTTTTAATTGTGTTTTTATGATGCTTGGTTTTTTTTAGGTTACCCATTGACTGCCAATGTGTTTATCTATGCCCATTTTGGGCTATAGATAAATACAGTGACAGGCAATCCATTTTTTGGCAAATGCTTGTTTTAATTAATTGTTGTGTTTTGTATTTTTTTCTTGTTTTTAGTTAATTGTTATGTATTTGTAATTGTTTTTAATTAATTTTTGCGTTGTTTAGGTGCTTGTTTTATTTAATTGTTGTGCTATTTACTGTAGGTCCTTGACTTATTTAATTGTTGTGTTTTTTAGCTGCTTGTTTTTTTTAATTGTGTCTTTTTGGTTGCCCATTGACTGCCATAGTGGCTATTCATACCCACATTATATGGACATGATGTACCATTGTGCCAATCAGTGGGTAGAGGGTGGGACTAGTTGTCCTGAAGAGGGTTGTTAGGCCTTCTGGGTGGGTAGCAAAAGAGGGGGTTAACCCATTAATTATTATAGCGGTTACTAACTGCTAAGGTGATTAAGGCGTTAGTGGCTATTAGTTTGTATTTTTATTGTACTGTTGCTGCCCATGTAGGGCATGGACATTGAGGAAGGGGGTGAAGATGGCCTTCATCCTGGCAGGGGTAAGTAGAACTTTTATTTACTTTATGCTGGCTGGATAATGTTTATTTTTAATGAGCAAATGAGGTATTATCCAGATCTGGATAATAGTAATTTTGTCCATTACTGTAAGTGTTGGGGTGAGGGGGTTGAGGGGGTGCCCATTCATTCCTATTGGTGTTATCATTGCTCCCATTGAGGGCATAGGTAACCACACTGGCAATGAATGGGTGTATTGGCTAGTATTGTGTTTTAATTTTTATTGTGGGTAGGGGGGTGGGTGAAGGTGGTATTTGCCCTGTGGTGGGTTTTTATGTCTACTGGGTGGGTAGTGGGTGGCGTTAACCCCTTCAGTACCATAGCAGTAGTAACCGCTAAGGTAATGAAGGGGGTAACTCATCTCGCTATCCTCCCGCAAGGTATAAACACCCACCATGGGCCAAAAACCACCTTCACCCACCCCCACTACCCACAATAAACCGGGCACTGGTAGTTAACCCCTTCATTTACTTAGTGGTTAGCTGCTAAGGTAATTAAGCTACCTATTTTTATTTCATTGGATGGAACCCGGGGGTCTCCGGAGCTGGTATTAATATGTATCAGCTCTGGAGACTCTCTGCTTCAATCCGATGCCCACTGGTAAATCCCTTCTCACCACCACCACCCATCTGTCAGCTGAATCAGAACAAGGTTTAACTCTGTTTCCTTTTCTCTATTCTTGAGCTGCAGCTGCTGGTGCTCCTCCCGGACCTTGTCCAGCTCCAGCTGCAGCCGGGCCCCCTCATTGGCCGTGTGGTCCAGCCGCTTATGGATATCGGCCATCTCGGTTTCATAGCGCAATGTCAGGCAGGCCACCTGACGGACACCTCCTCCCTCTCGGCGAGCTGTATCTTGCGCTCACAACCTGCATCTGCAGCTCTTCAATTTGATCCTGCAATTCCCTTCTCAGGGCCTTCACCTCTTCCCAGTGCTTGCTCTGAGTTTGTGTCAGCGCATCCTTCATATTTTTAAGTTCTGCAGATTTAATCACATGGGTCGCTGCTGCTTCTGTTTTACAGGCCTCTTTCTCCATGGCATACTGGCTCATGGGGTCGAAGCTGCCTCTCTGAGTCTCCAACTCTTGCTCCAGTCTCAAGACTTTCACCCACTGCCTCTCATTCAGAGTCACCTGGCATTTAAGCTCCGCCTCCAAAGATGCTCTTGTGATATGCAGCGTGGCCTCCAGGTCCTCATGCTGCTCTGTGGGGACATACTGGTTACTCAGCCGTTCCTGTAGCACTTGCACTTGGTTAGTGGCCTGTTCACTTGCTTCCTGGAGAACTCGCTGCTTCTCCTTGGCCGCTTGCAATCTTGCATGTAGCTCTTGCCGCTAGTTCTGCCATAGGTACGCTGCTTGTGTGTGCTTCTCCAGGGAGACACGTTGCACCCTCTCTGCATTCTACAGTGCTTCCTGCACTTCTAACTTTTCCTGGATCAATTGATTCTCTACTGTTCCTGCTTGGTGAAGCTTCTTATCACCTTCACTGATCTGGTCAGTCAAGTCTGAATTTTTCTGTGTCAGACTTACATTCTCTCTCTTTACAATCTCGAAATCCCTCAGGGCATTCTCATGGGTTTCCATCAACATACCCAGCTCTGTGTTTAGACCGTGGCCCTCCTGGTGTGAGTGTTTCACCTCTGTGCTGAGAGCGTGAACCTCTTGTAGAGCCTCCTTATATTTCTGTTTGAGGTTAGCAATCAGTTTGTCAGACTTTTTCTGCTTTTCCTCCATGGTAGCTATTGAGATGTTGGCCCCTTCCAGACAAGTCATCATCTCCTCTAACTCACTCCTTAAGAGACGCTCAGTTTTCTTCAAAGCGTAATACTCATGTAAACCTGGGAGTATATTCTTCTGTAAAGTGGCGTTAGCCTCCTGTAACTGGCGTTAATCTCTCACTCCTTATCCAATCTTTCCTGCAAGACATTATAATCATGGAGGGCAGGTTGGAGTGCAGAAGTTAAGGCCTCTTTATCCTGGATCAAGTATTCAGCTTCCCTTTGCTCCTCCTTTTCCTTTGCCACCGTTCCTGTGACGATTCTGCCCATCACTCTGATCTGCAGCACATCTTGGTGTCTTTCTGATGCATGTTGTCCTGACAGTGCAGGTTCAAGTGGTTTGTTCACTTCCTCTGTGACGAGAAATATTTTTATTTTTCTTCTTCTTTCTCTTTACTTTATTAGCTCCAGAGACCTCAGTATTACTGAGCACACACTCACTGGTATCAGCTTCCACGTCTTGCTTGCACTCAGAGGGTGTTTGCAGCTGTTTTTCTTTGAAAATTTGGGGACACACATCTTCCATGTGACCTACTTCATGACAGGCGCAGCATATTAAATTAATCTGCCATTTTAGCCTAACGCTTGGGGTGTTAACATGGCTGACGAGTCTTCCAGCTCTGCTGCTAAAACTGGTATTTTAAGGATCTTCAAATTCACTAATAGTGAGTTAGGCATCCTGATTAGTGGGATAGTTGATAACCTCCAAAGTTAATAGGTGAATTGTGCCAAAAAAACAGCACAGCTGAAAAGTCAAAAGTTTAGCACCAAATTTTTTTTTAATAAATCAAGAGAGAGAGACAGACAGAGAGAGAGAGAGAGAGAGAGAGAGAGAGAGAGAGAGAGAGAGAGAGAGAGAGAGAGAGATATTGTTTTCCCCAGAGAAGGGGGGGGGGGACAGGTGTGCTCCCCAGCTAACGGAAGCTGGTTAAAGAAGCTGGTAAAGAGTGAGAGACACTGCCGAGAGAGCCGTGCTCCACCCCTGCCCCCTAACACATACAGTACATTAATAGTCAACATTACTATTATCCAGATATGGATAAAAGCACATTTGTCCATTACAAATAAAATATTACGACCTTGATAAAAGGCTACAAACCCAAAACGCGTAGGTGTCCTGTATTTTTGTGCTTTTTTGATCCATTAAACTTTTATATGTGGGAACGCACCTCTGTGTTTATTTAAAGCTAATAATGGAACCAGTGCTTCATTTTTTTCTTCTCCATATCTCCCAGCCATATGAACGGAAGCACGGTACACCCCAGGAAAAGTGGATTTCAAGGTTCCTCAAACCATGTGAGTTATTTCCAAGTGAGTCCTTTTCCACTTTCCTTTTTTCCTTAAGTGGCTGCAAGGATCATTGTTACATACCCCAATGTTATCACCATGATGTTGTTCTGATGCTGGACACCGGTAGGTGTATATTGTCCTTACTTCAGTGCTTGTGGGACTTTATTTTCCCGTTACACGTCTACCAGGTGTATGG
Organism: Ascaphus truei; assembly: GCF_040206685.1. Taxonomy (NCBI): domain Eukaryota; kingdom Metazoa; phylum Chordata; class Amphibia; order Anura; family Ascaphidae; genus Ascaphus; species Ascaphus truei. Next base: position 405,507,432 of record NC_134484.1, on the reverse strand, counting down.
GAATGTTGTTATATCCTAGCCTTATTCATTGCTTTCTTTGGAGGGGTACTCCCCTTTAAATTTTAGCTATCATCACAATATCTGCTGCAAAATGTGTTTTTGAGCACCATGCAACCTTGTTAGCTCAAATAAAATATTAAGCTGCAGAAATAAAATAAATAAAAATTGCACTCACCCCTGCCAGGCTGCCACGATGAAGGCTGTCCTCATCCTCATCAACGTTCATGTCCTCCGTTGCCACAAACAATGCAGTACAATCAAAAATACAATCTAATGTCCCCTAACCCCTTAATCACCTTAATTATTTACCGCTATAGTAACCACTATAGTAATTAAGGGGTTAACCCACCCTCTCCCATTACACACACAGGAGGCCTAACCACCCTTCTCAGGCAACTATCCACACCCGTCACCCATTCATTGGTACAGTGGGTACATCATGCCCATATAAAATGGGCCTGATTTACCACTATAGTAAGAAATGGTGAAGGAATAAAAAACAGGCCCAAATAAAACAACATTACATTGCAAAGTGAACACATTACTAATGCCAATCAAACAATTGAATGGCACAGTAGGTACATCATGATTTAACACTATGCCAGTCAATGGTCAACCTAAAAAAAACACACAAACAAGATCCAATGCATTCAAAACAATCTCAAACTAAAAACAAATAAAGAAGTAAACCAAACAAAATTACCACCAATCACTTAATCAAATCCAAAATAAAGACAACAATAAACAATTAAAACACCAAAACAAAACCATGAATAAATAAAATAAATATCTAAATAAACGGCATTGTTCAAAATCAAAAAGGACACATGCCGGCCTGTGTGTTTAATATCAATTTTGTCCATTACTGTACTGTATGGTTTAGGAGGGGGGGGGGGGAATATTTATTTCCTGTTTATTTGATTTTTTTTTTTTTAAAGCACAGGATTTGTAACTCAGGCCAGCGGGGGCCTCCGGACACCTGTGGGGACCACCTGAGGGCCCCCGGACACCAGTGGGGACCACCTGAGGTCCCCCGCCAGCCTATAGTAACATTCCTATGTTTAAAAAAAAAAGGAAATGTATTTTAGGGGGGCACATGGGGTTGGTAGCACATATAGCAAGATTTATTGGGGACAATTGCCAGCAATAAAGCTGCTATTGGGCCTTAACCCCTTCATTGCCTTAGCGGCTAGCCGCTAAGGTAATGAAGCTGCTTTAATGTATTATTTTTTAATAGTGTGCGGAAGCAGGGGGTCTCCTGAGCTGAACCGCTTTGATTTATGGCTCAGGTACACCCCTGCTTCTTGAGTTACAGGCCCGGATATGGGACATCGGATGCCAGTGTCGCCGCCATTTTTAAAGCGTCCGCGTCACATGACACGGGACATTTAACTAATGGAGGGGATACCGACATCCCATATATGGACTTGTAACTCGGGAAGCCGGGCGTCCCCGAGGCTGAAATCAATGCGGTTCATCTCGGAACTCCCCCTGCTCCCGCACACTATTAATGCAAATTATATTAATGCAGCTTCATTACCATAGCAGATAGCCGCTACAGTAATTAATTATTTTTTATTGATATGTGTGTTTTAATACTAGTGTACATGAGCAGGGGTTCTCCTGAGCTGAACCGCATTGGTTTCAGCCTCGGGGAACCCCTAAATCATGAGATACAGGCCCCGTTATGGGGTGCCCATATCCTCCTGCAGGATTTAAATCCCACGGTCACGTGACGCGGGAAATTTAAAAGCACAGGGGATACTGGCCCCCCATAATGTGGCCTGTATCTCATGAAGTAGGGGGTCCCCAAGGCTGAAACCAATGCGGTTCAGCTCAGGAGACCCCCTGCACATCTACATTATTATTAAAATGGATATTTTTAATGTAAGATCGCCTGTAAGAGCTGTGCATGGAGACGCTCCTCTTACAGGCTGATTTTTTTCTATCAGCTTTCATGCTGTAGAACTTATTGCACGACAGCAGTGGGAAAAAAAACAGCTTGCGCGATACAGCAGTTTTGTGATTGACCTTAACAAAATGCCCTTCACTTCTTAGTGAAACCCGCGTTTGGCTTCATTTTTTTAAGTACTATCACAAAAGGCATATGCATACGCAAAAGCAACCTGCTTTGTGCATAGCTCCCTCAGACTTTACAGCATCCCAAGAGACCGCAGTTTTTAGGACTTGGGCCAGTAGAGGACTTGTTCATGTCACAGACTGTTTTAACACGGGACAACACATTTTCACAACTTTCCAACAACTCTGAGAAAGATATCAATTACTAAATAAATACTTCTTTGCCTACTTACAGTTGAGACATTATGTGACTTCCTTGATGAGGGAACATCCATCCCTATTAGAAAACAATGCCTTGGAGTTCAGTCTTGAGATCTCCATTCAAGCGGGTTTTACCTATGAACTTATCTATATCGCTCTTATAGCGACCCGTACTGTGGATCTCTGGAGTCTTTTATTGGTTAAGTGGCAGATGGACTTCCCTGATCCGATAGATCAAGAGTTCCTGGTCAGAGGCTACGGGAGTATCCGTTCCATTACTCTGGATGCAAATTTGAGGGAACTGCAGATTAAGATATTAAACCGGGCATTCCTCACCCCAGCAAAACTAAACAAATTTCAACACATTTCTCCAGTTCGGTGTAAAAAGTGTAGCAGTACCAGCGCCAATATTTCACATTGCCTGTGACACTGCAGAAAACTAAAGAAATTCTGGAATAACACTTTAAGGTTTCTAAACAAACTGCTAAAAACAAAGCTTCCCCATGATTTTAACCAATGTTATTTGGCTATATGGAAGGCTGGAACACCTTGACGGTCAGTTTGCCGCAGCTGGCAGGAATGATTCTCTTTTTGGCACACAATCTGATTCATTGGACAGTTAGAATCTTATCTGTTCGCAGTTATGATGAGGGAAACATTTAACTCATTTGGAGACAATATGAAAAGAACATATAAATTCCTGAGTAAATGGAAACCCTTTTTATACACACTGCCTCCCGACACATTTAAAGAGGTTATGGACCCAATTAGATATTCAGTCTGGGTGTCCACTGCACTACTACACATATCTTGGGTTCAACATTTGGTAAGAAAATATAAAATGCTGTGAGTTTATGGTTGCCTGAATGTTCACTATGTTTTGCTCATTTTATTGTATGCTGTATCCGTGCTTGCAGATAATATAGAAATATTTTTGTTTTTTTAATTGGTTAACTGAGGAAGAAGTTTATAGGCGGCTTGATAAAATTAAAGTAAATAAGGCACCTGGCCCTGATAGCATGCACCAACAGTTCTTAAGGAGTTAAATTCAGCAATAGCCAAACCAATACATTCAATATTCAAGGACTCCATTTACACAGGCTCAGAAACACAAGATTGGCGTAAAACAGACATGGTGCCTATATTTTAAAAGGGAGCTAGATCACAAATGGGGAATTCCAGACCTGAGTAAATGGAAACCCTTTTTATACACACTGCCTCCCGACACATTTAAAGAGGATATGGACCCAATTAGATATCCAGTCTGGGTGTCCACTGCACTACTACACATGTCTTGGGTTCAACATTTGGTAAGAAAATATAAAATGCTGTGAGTTTATGGTTGCCTGAATGTTCACTATGTTTTGCTCATTTTATTGTATGCTGTATCCGTGCTTGCAGATAATATAGAAATGTTTTTTTTTTTAAATTGGTTAACTGAGGAAGAAGTTTATAGGCGGCTTGATAAAATTAAAGTAAATAAGGCACCTGGCCCTGATAGCATGCACCAACAGTTCTTAAGGAGTTAAATTCAGCAATAGCCAAACCAATACATTCAATATTCAAGGACTCCATTTACACAGGCTCAGACACACAAGATTGGCGTAAAACAGACATGGGGCCTATATTTTAAAAGGCAGCTAGATCACAAATGGGGACTTCCAGACCTGTAAACCTGAGATCAATTGTAGGGAAGCTACTTGAGGGTTTAATACGGGATAATATTCAGGAATACCTAATGATAAAGAAAATTTTTAGAAATAGTCAGCATGGATTTATGAAGGATAGGTGGAATTCATTACCCATGGAGACTGTGATGGCAGAAACAATAGATTTGTTCAAAAAAAGGTTGGACATCTTTTTAGATGGGAAAGGTATACAGGGATATACCAAATAAGTATACATGGGAAGGATGTTGATCCAGGGATTAATCCGATTGCCAATTCTTGGAGTCAGGAAGGAATTAATTTTTCCCTTTAATGGGGTTTTTTGTTTGCCTTCCTCTGGATCAATAAGTATAGATATAGGATAAAGTATCTGTTGTCTAAATTTAGCATAGGTTGAACTTGATGGACGGAAGTCTTTTTTCAACCTCATCTACTATGTAACTATGTAACTATGTGCCAAACTAACCTTATTAGGTTCTTTGAGGAGTTAAGTAGGAATTTAGACCAGGTTAATACAGATGATATAGTCTACTTAGATTTTGATTTTGATAACGGTTCCACACAAGAGATTAGTGTACAAAATAAAACAAAATTGACTCTGTAATAATATTTGCACCTGGATTGAAACCTGGTTGAAGGACAGACAACGGAGAGTTGTCATAAATTGAACTTTTTCAGGTTGGGCTAAAGTTGAGAGTGGAGTACCTCAAGGATCGGTACTGGGACCCCTGCTTTTCAACTTGTTAATAAATTACCTTGAGGTTGGCATAGAGAGAAAAGTCTCAATCTTTACTTATGACACTAAATTGTGTAAGGTAGTAGAATCGATGCAGGATGTAATTTCTCTCCAGAATGATTTGGATAGTCCGAGAACTTGGGAAGGTAAATGGCAGATGAGGTTTAATACAGATTAATGTATGGTTATGCATTTGGGAAACAAGAATAAACAGGCGACTTACACATTAAATGGGGATAAATTTTGAAAGATTTAGGAGTGCTTGAAGATAGCAGTCTTAGCAATAGTGCCCAAAGTCATGCAGAGCTGCAAAGCCAAACAACATCTTATCTTGCATTAAACGGGGCAATGGATGGAAGGGAAGTAATCATAATTATGCCCCTTTACAAAGCATTAGTAAGACCACACCTTGAATATGGAGTGCAATTTTGGGCACCACTCCTTAGAAAATACATTATGGAACTAGAGAAAATGCAGAGAAGAGACACCAAATTAATAAAGGGGTTAAATTAGATTTGTTTACATTAGATAAGAGGCATCTAAGAGGGGATATGATATTTATAAAAGAATATATTCAGAAACAATACAAGGAGCTTTCAAAAGAGCTATTCATCCCAAGGGCAGTACAAACAATATGGGATCATCCCTTAATTCATTGCCCATGGAGACTGTGATGGCAGATAAAATAGATATCTTCAAAAGAAGGTTGGACATCTTTTTTTTTTTTTTTAGAAAGGAAAGGTACACAGGGATATAACAAATAAGTAAACATGGGAAGGATGTTGATCCAGGGAGTAATCTGATTGTCAATATTTGGAGTCAGGAAGGAATTTATTATACCCCTTATGAGATCATTAGATGATATTTCACTTGGATTTTATGTTTGCCTTCCTCTGGATCAATATACTGTAAGTACAAATATAGGATAAAGTATCTGTTGTCTAAATTTAGCATAGGTTGAACTTGATGGACGTGTATATTTTTTAACTTCATCTGCTATGTAACTATGTAACTATGTAACTAGGCCATATAATTGAGTGAACAGAATTGTACCTCGGTGAAAAATTCATTGTGTAGCTCTAACATATAAGATCATAGAATTGATTATATCCCCAAATTGATTTAACTAAAACAGAAGTTCAGCCAGGGGGTCCTCGGATGTCGAGGGACTAGGGATGAGCTCCGAGGTGCTACTTTTCTAAAGTTATGAATATCACACTTTCATTTCCATTGGTTGATGGGTTCCTAATAACAATGCCATCAAAAAACATTCAAAGAATACTAAACATTTATCTATTGCTTTGTCATTTGAGGCATGGTTCCTTAATACATTATACGGATTATGCTATGAATCATGATTCATGGCTGTATGACATTCTAAAAACGGAATTGCAAACAAATTAACTTTTCAGTACAGTCCCACTTATTTGGACTTGCAGGTCTCTCAGGCAGAGATTAATTTAGTAGGAAACAACCCCTGCCAGACAGACCTAACAAATAAGGACATCATGCAGTAAGAAGTGAAAAGCCCCTTATCGCCATCTTATCACCAAAAAAGCCTACAGCGCTTCAGTAAACCCCGATAAGCCGGCAACAAGAGCAAAAATCGCCGGGTTTGTTTTTGCCGATAAAAAAAATCGCCAAGCTCTCGGCGATAAGCCACTTATCACCACTTATAGCCACTTATAGTTACTTATTGCCAGTTTCTCAATTTCGCTCAATTCTAGTATTGAGGCTGATCGCCGCTGTAGAATTGCGATTACCTCTCCAAATCGTCCCACTAGAAAAAGTTGGCAAGAATGTGGTGAGAATCTGCTGATAAGAGACGAGGCGGCACTTAGAAAAAAAAATGCATTTTTCCTGCATCGTATTGATCCCGGGAGATTCTGGAGCTGATATCTATTATTATCACCACCGGAGACCCCCGGCATGAATACCATGCAATAAAAATGCATTTACAGGAAACTTCATTACCTTAGCGACTAACCGCTAAGGCAATGAAGGAGTTAACCACCAGTGCCATGCTAATTGTGGGTAGCCGGGGTAGGTGAAGGTGGTAGCCATTAATACCGCTAAGGTAATGATGGGGTTAACCCCTCCCACTACCCGGTAGGCCTAAACACTCATCCTAGGGGCTACTACCCCGTCACCCACCCCTGCTACCCACAATAAACAAAAATACACACAACATCCCAACTACCCACCTCCTAGGCCACCAATAACCATTACAATATGTAATAAACACCAAAACACAACCCACCCACCACCTGTGCCCTCACATAAAACCATAATTTATTTTTTTATACACAGAATTAATACCACGGGTGCCTTGGAGCCCTCGGGTTGTCCCCATCGGCACCATTCGGTACCATTCGTGTTGTAAAAAAAATAAAGATGGCCTCCATTTCAAGAAATACACCTCCCCCCTCACCAAACACATAAAGTACATTAATGTGCAAACTAACTATTATCCAGATATGGATAATAGATAATGTTCCCATTATTAAACAAAACATTAGCCAGCCAGCATAAATAAAGTAAATAAAACTGTTCTACTTACCCCTGCCATCATGAAGGGTGTCCTCGTCAGCATACTGCTGGGCCAGAAAGAATACATAAAAAATACCATGTAATGGCCCCTAACAACTTAATCACCTTAGTGGTTAATAACCGCTATAGTAAATAAGGGGTTAACCCACCCTCCCCCGCTACCCACCCGGGAGGCCTAAGCATCCACCCTGGACCCACTATACCCACCCTGTACCCATTGAGTGGCATAGTAATATAGGCATTGGCTGAAGTGCCATGTGACGACAGCCGTGTTGGATTTTGTGACGTCATGTTACTGCTAATGTATTCATCTGTGCCTGTTTACCGTTTTAGCAAATGCATTTTTGGCCAAATGCAATTGATTGGCTAGTGGTTTTTTTAGGTAATTGATTGGTTGTCTAGTGCTTTTAATTTTTGGTTTGTGGGGTTTAGGTGCTTGTTGTATATGTTTGATTATTGTGTATTTTGGACATTCATTGAAAGAGTTGCCCTGCCAATTGGAAAAAGGGCTGGAGGTCTTTGTGACTGGTTACACACACAGCACCGCACGCTGCAGACTTCCCGGGAAGCTTAGGAACCACGCCCTGGCATTGCTAGCTCCGATCTGGTAAAACGTACAGGCCCGGGAAACGAAAGAACCAATACACAGGCAGTGTTTCAATCCTTCCGTCTCAGTTTATTTAGTATAGGGTAAATATATTTATACAGAACAAAGAAAACATTGGTTAGAGGCATAACCTAGGTAAGAGGCATGATTTAGGGGCAAGACATGTTTAGTGGGGTGATCTAGGGGCGTAAATCTCCCAGGACAGGCACTGTCTGAAATACATAACTTTCTCACTACCTACATTATCTACAACCTTGGTTTCATGGCAGCTATGTGGGGTGATTCGTCTTCCCAGAGAACTAGTCTCCTACTACTGATCTACTGATTAAAACAGTAAAAAGCTGACTACATGAGAAAATGTATTTTAGCAAAAGCTGACTACATGATTTTAGCTAGCTAGTGCAGACAAAATGGATGGTTTAACACAAATGCAGCTTCTGGCCTTCTCTACTGTCCCTAACATTCATGCTTTTGTATTAGGGTGACCATTGACTACTATAGCAGATTATCATGCCCATATAATATGGGTATGATGTACTACTATGCCACTCAATAGGTACAGGGTGGGTATAGTGGGTCCAGGGTGGGTGTTAAGGCCTCCTGGGTGGGAAGCGGAGGAGGGTGGGTTAACCCCTTAATTACTGTAGCAGATAATAACCGCTAAGGTGATTAAGGGTGTAGGGGCCATTGTATTTTTTATGTATTCTTTCTGGCAACGGAGGACATGGCCCCGCAGTATGCTGATGAGGACACCTTTCATAATGGCATGGGTAAGTAGAACGGTTGTATTTACTTTATTTATGCTGGCTGGCTAATGTTTCGTTTAATAATAGGCAAATTATATATTATCCATATCTGGATAATAGTTATTTAAAACCAGAGACAGAACATGAAACACAGACAGAGCTCAGCTGGACAAGAATTGTAAAACATACAGAACACCTACAAGCTCATATTGAAGCCCCAATATAACCACAACATATATATATATATAAGCATATAAGTGTCACAGAGGAGTGCTACTGAGCATGGCAATATATATTTAAAACCAGAGACAGAACATGAAACACAGACAGAGCTCAGTGCACATCCAATGAAGCTTATACATGGTACAGTGCCTAAATATATTTGTACAGATATCTGTTGAATAAAATGGTCTTTTAGTTTAACATTTTGGCCAAAGTGTTGTAAGCCTCTGAGCCACTACACGGCAGATCACATCTCAAGGGTACCTAACACTAATATAAATTCTTAATAACCTGTGCATTACCAGGAAGAATGATCTATAATAAATCTGTCAAAATTAGTTGCAAAGTTCTAAGTCTGATTGAAGCTCTTATTAACCTGTACATTACCAGGAAAAGCACTCTGTATTAGATTTGTCACAATCAAACTGTAAGCAAGCAAGATCCCCTGAGAGTGGGAGATGCAATGGAGTGAGCTTTTAACCATTTAAAAGTGGGCAGGGGTGAACTTCAAACTAGGTAGGAGAAGCCACTCTCCAATCAGCTAAGACCAGCTGAACAAGAATTGTAAAACATACAGAACACCTACAAACTCACATTGAACCCCCAATATAACCACAACATATATATATATATAAGCATATAAGTGTCACAGAGGAGTGCTACTGAGATTGTAGGGGAGACAGGTGAGAGGTAGGAAGGCGGGACAGCAGGAGGTTGCAGTAATCGAGACGTGAGAGAATGAGGGCCTGAGTCAGAGTTTTAGCAGTTGAGTAACAGAGGAAAGGGCGTATCTTTGTGATATTGCGGAGGAAAAAGCGACAAGTTTTAGAAACGTTTTGAATATGAGAGGAGAATGAGAGAGAGGAATCAAGTGTGACCCCTAGGCAGCGTGCTTGGGCTACTGGGTGAATGATCGTATTTCCAATAGCAATGTGGAAGGATGTAGTAGGGCCAGGTTTGGGAGGTAGTATAAGGAGCTCTGTTTTTGCCATGTTAAGTTTCAGTCGGCGGATGGCCATCCAGGATGATATTCCAGAGAGGCATTCCGAAACTTTGGTCTGTATAGCAGGTGTAAGGTCAGGGGTTGAAAGGTAAATTTGTGTGTCGTCAGCATAGAGGTGATATTTAAACCCAAAAGATGTGATTAGGTCACCTAGAGAGAGTGTGTAGAGAGAAAAGAGAAGGGGTCCCAGGACAGAGCCCTGGGGTACCCCCACAGAGAGATCAATAGAGGAGGAGGAGGTGTTAGCAAAAGAGACACTGAAGGTACGATGGGAGAGGTAAGAGGAGATCCAGGATAAAGCTTTGTCCCGAATACCAAGAGTATGGAGAATGTGAAGGAGAAGAGGGTGGTCCACGGTGTCGAATGCTGCAGAGAGGTCGAGTAATATGAGCAGAGTGTAATGACCTCTGTCTTTGGCAGCGTGGAGGTCGTCAGTTATTTTAGTGAGGGCTGTTTCAGTAGAGTGAGCAGTGCGGAAGCCAGATTGTAGAGGGTCTAGTACAGAATAGGTGTTGAAAAAGTGTAGCAATCGAGAGAATACAAGACGTTCAAGGAGTTTGGAGGCAAAAGGCAGGAGGGAGACAGGTCGATAGTTAGAAGGACAGGTAGGGTCAAGCTTGCTGTTTTTGAGTAATGGTATAACGGTTGCATGCTTGAAGGATGAAGGAAAGGTACCAGAGTAGAGGGAAGAGTTAAAGATCTGTGTGAGCATAGGGATTATAGAAGGAGCAAGAGGTTTTAGGAGATGGGAGGGAATGGGATCAAGAGGGCAAGTGGTAGAGGGAGAAGAGGAGATCAGCAGTGATACATCCTCCTCCGAGATAGCAGAAAAAGAGTCAAGAAAGACAGGAGGAGAGTTCGGAAGCATTGTGGGATGGGAGGAGGCAACAGATGGGATGTTCTGCCGTATGGACTCCACCTTTTTCTTAAAAAAGTCAGCAAAGTCCTGAGGTGAGATGGAGGAAGAAGAGGAGGCAGCTGAGGGTGGTCTGAGTAGAGAGTCAAAGACAGAAAAGAGACGGCGTGGGTTAGACTTGTGTGTGTTGATTAGTGATGAAAAGTAGGTTTGTTTAGCCTGAAAGAGGGCAGAGTTGAAACAGGATAGCATAAATTTGTAGTGAATGAAGTCTGCGAGCGTATGAGATTTCCTCCAGAGGCGTTCAGAGGAACGAGTGGAGGAACGCAGCATGCGTGTGTGGGAGTTTAGCCAGGGTCTGGGGTTAGAAGGGCGAGGACGGCAGAGAGAAAGTGGGGCATGAAGATCAAGAGAGGAAGATAAGGCAGAGTTGTAGTTCCTGACCAGGTTGTCAGGGTCTGAAGCAGAACTGAGAGAGGAGAGGGAGGAGCGTAAAGTGGAATCAAGAGCTGGTAGATTAATAGAGCGCAGGTTTCTGCAAAAACGAGGGCGAGATGGAGATGGAGATGGAGAGAAGCGAGAGAGAGAAAATGAGATGAGGTGATGGTCGGAGAGAGGAAAAGGGGAAATGGAGAAGTCGGAGAGAGAGAAGTTTTTAGTGAAAACCAGGTCTAAGTAGTGGCCATCCTTGTGGGTGCTGGCTGCAGTCCACTGTTGAAGGCCAAAAGAAGAGGTTAGAGAAAGAAAGCGGGAAGCCCAAGGGAGAGAGGGGTCATCAATGTGGCAGTTGAAGTCCCCAAGGAGAAGAACAGGGGAGTCTGAGGAGAGAAAGAAAGAGAGCCAGGATTCAAAGTGAGAGAGAAAGGCAGAAGGGGGATGAGTAGAGGAAGGTGGGCGATAGATGACCGCCACATGGACCGGGAGAGGAGAGAAGATCTGGACTGTGTGAGCCTCGAAGGAGGGAAAAGCAAAAGAGGGGGGAATAGAAAGTGTTCTGTAACGGAAATATATATTGCCATGCTCAGTAGCACTCCTCTGCGACACTTATATGCTTATATATATGTTGTGGTTATATTGGGGGTTCAATATGAGCTTGTAGGTGTTCTGTATGTTTTACAATTCTGGGATAATAGTTAGTTTGCACATTACTGTACTATATGTGTTTGGGGGGGAAGTGTATTTCTTGAAATGGAGGCCACTTTTATTTATTTTTTACAAGACGAATGGTACCGCAGGCTAGCGGTGACCCATGGGGACCACACAAGGACCCCCGGACGCCCATGGGGAACACCCGGGTACCCCCGCCGGCCTATGTTATCAATCGTGTGTTCAAATAAATAAATAATGGTTTTATCTGGGGGCACAGGGGGTGGGTTGTGCTTACTACATATTTTAATTTATATTGTATTACTAGTATAGATGAGCAGTGGGTCTCCGGAGCAGAACTGTGTTGTTTTCAGGTCAGGGGACCCTTGCTTCCTGAGATACAGGCTCCATTATGGGGTGCCAGTATTTCCTATGCATGTAAATGCCTCGCGTCACGTGACCAGGACATTTCAATGCATAGGAGATACCGGCATGCCATAACGGGGCCTGTATCTCGGGAAGCAGGAGGTTCCCGGACCTAAAAACAATGCGGTTCTGCTCTGGAGACCCCCTGCTCATCTACATTAGCAATAAAATTTAATTAATTTTTTTTTATTTCAGCCGAGATTTGCGCAGCAGAATTCTCTCTGCAGCAGAATTAACTCGCCGAGTGAGCCCTTTTCAGAGGGCCGATCATCTCATCGCCGACTACTTGCCATGTTTGTGTCACGGTAACTTGTGATAGGATATAATATACACCAAATATCTGGGTTGAATTGAACACGACTTAGATATAATAAATATAGTTTATTCCTTAAAGAAGGTGAACACACAAGATATACAAATAACAGGCAAAATATAGACACTTACTTAGGGGTTGGGGTGATGAAGTAATCAGGAACAGGATTAGCAATTCATCAGGCATCAAATAGTTGGTAAACTTGAAGTCACGAAAAGACACGAAGACAATGAGCCTAGGACTGACACTGGTTTATATGTAATTCCAGTCCTATACCTTATCATTGAGTGCAGGTCAATGGAGAACAATTACCTGCACCCAATCTCTCCTTGCCACCTCACCTGAGGGGCACACTAATACCTGCCCACTGGGTGGATATTATTCTAATCAGGGGCTTATTTCCCTAGCAACCTGCCCACAAGCCTGGCACCTGAATGTCTACTTGGGCCAGGAAACCCTTTGTCCTAGAGTGTGAATTATAAAACTTATCATCAAGTACCCACGTCCTGCTTTCTTTTGTTCTCGCATACACAAGAAGGGTGGGGGGGTCTTTGATCAGGGGTTTATTGTAGACCACTTGTCTCCCTCCCTGAGCATTACCATACCATATGGGCTCTGAGTTTTTATACCAGCCCCAAAATACCATTCATTCTTTAATATCTTCCATATTAAAATAATCCGTTCTGTGGGTCTGAGTGGGCTGAAATTTGCCAGGTCCTCATGCCGGAGGACCTTTGCAATAGTGGCCAAGTTTCAGCCTACCACCACCCCCAGAACCGGAGATACCAAAAACCAGTTAAAATCCCCTATTAACTTTAATGCAGGATTCTCCGCCATAGCTAAAATAAATACGACTTTTCACTCTCCCATTGAAGTCAACGGGCTCCGCCGTTATAGGCTTTCAATGGAGCAACTCCGCCGTTGAAGTCAATGGGCTCCGCCACTATAGTCTTTCAATGGAGCAACTCCGCCATTGAAGTCTATGGGCTCCGCCGCTATAGTCTTTCAATGGTGCAACTCCGCCATTGAAGTCTATAGGAAAACCACAATTTTCACAGTTGCCCATACTCCGTCTGGTTGTTCGAAGAGGGCTGGAAATGGCCATGCAGTCATGCCGGAACAGTGACTACATGCGACCCAAATCCCAGCTCTCTGTCCTCATAGAACCGGAGATAAGGGCTTACACATTTTACACTTTCAGACTTAGCCGTTTTAACGCCACGCGGCTTTCCCCCATTGGAATCAACATGGCGGCGGTGCCACCATAGGAAATGCATGGGCCAGCGCTGCCATGGGATTCAATGGGACCTCCGCTCCGCCATTAGAGTCAATGTCGCGACCCCCGTGGCGATCTTGACCCTTTACGGGGATCCCTCATTCTTGGATCCAGTGGTGGTCGAGTGCGGGGTTTCCTAGGATCTAGGGGCAAAAAGAATTTTATTCCTGGGTGCCCTAGAACCTAAGTTTCCCACGCCAATTGTGATTGAACTTGACCGGGTAGTGATCAAAGCTCTTTTTCAGATAATGTTTCCGCTCTTGCGGTCTGCGGTTTGGATGGCTGCCAAACCGTTCCTGGAGGTCGGTGTCGTGGAATCCCCATTGAAACGAATGGCTCCATTGACTTACAATGGGGAACCGCCGCTCCTCCTCTCGGGCGCCACCTGCAGGTCTTCTACCGAAACGGGCCCAAATCGCCGGAATCTCCATAAGGTTGCATTGGGCTGCAATGGCGACCTATGGAGAGCTGCAAAATGGAGCCTGAAAAGGCGGGAAATGGAACAAAGGGCTATAAACACTGAATTAACATTAACCCTTTCCCTCCCGCATCAATCTCAGTGTATGTGTTGATGCAAACACTGGAATGGGGACAATACACATTTACAGGGGAATATACATTTGGTTGCTGAAGCAGGGGAAAAACACATTACTGGACCGCAGTCCAGTTAACCCCTTGCATCCCAAGTAAGAGCAGGGGTGGCCAAATGGGGTGTAACCCCTTTAATACCGGGCCAAACCCCCTCTCCCATGACAGTTTGCAAATGTTGCTATCACTGGTATTTGGTGCTTTCTGCATACCGTGATAGCAACGCTGTCAAAAATAGAGAATCGGACTTTACTGCATGAGGCCCTAAATCTATTTTCAGCATGACTTTTGTTTCTGAAACTGAAAAACTATTAGATATATCTTAAATTGTCAAACTAAAATGAATGGTAACGAAGATGTTACATGGATGAGGGATTTCACTTTACTCTCCAATAAATGTGCTACACTATGTGGGACTGCGGTTTCAATAACAGAATTGTATTATTATTATTAATTTTGTTTATTTGTGAAGAACCAACATATTACACAGCGTGATACAATGAGGTACAGAGTTATGTACATTACAAAAACATAAACAGTTACATACAACTTTCTACCCCCTTTGTATCTAAAGCCCTCTCCCGCCTTAAACCTTTTTCATTGACTGCCCCTCACCTCTGGAATGCCCTTCCCCTCAGTACCCGACTAGCACCCTCTCTATCCACCTTTAAGACCCACCTTAAGACACACTTGCTTAAAGAAGCATATGAATAGGACTGTGGCTATTCTGAACACATGGCACATAAAGCTTGGCCCCCTGCAGATGCACTTACCAGAACTCCCTCCTACTGTCTCTGTACGTTCTCCCTACCTACCAATTAGACTGTAAGCTCCTCGGAGCAGGGACTCCTCTTCCTTAATGTCTAAAGCACTTATTCCCATGATCTGTTATTTATATTATCTGTTATTTATTGGATTACCACATGTATTACTGCTGTGAAGCGCTATGTACATTAATGGCGCTATATAAATAAAGACATACAATACAATACAATACAAGTGAGGACAAACAGATAGAAAGAGGTAATGTAGGCCCTGCTAATGGGACATGTACACAATCCCATCATATTTCTCTAGTCTCCATATATTTCCTAAATTAATTATAATCATAAAAGAAAATTAAGGTTCAGTTGCACATATTGCATGATTTCTTCAGTGATTAGCTAGGTATAAAATGTTATATAGGATTAGATCATGGAAAATGCTTGCCTATAGTTATTATATAAAGTATAAGGTTTCACATTCATTGCACGAAATCTACCCTTCTTTGTCTCTTACTACATTACCAACAGACAAGAACTTTGAAATACAAGTCAGTCATTCAACCATAGAAATGTTCATTAACTTCCAAAGAAAGGAAACTTTGTTTGCCAAGAAATGCATGACTTAAAAATATAAAATAATTCTCTGTCTGTAAGAGGTTCTGGTCTGGCACAGATATCAACTCTTCTATCTTTTTAGTAAACTGAACTTTTTGCTTGCATTTTTTTGCAATTATATTACAGTGGGATTTCCTAACCTTTAATTTGGGTTGCTAAACTGAGTTTCCAAGAGTTCTGATAATAATTTTCATTTGTGACTATATGAATAATCTTTTTGTTAAACTCCATGGATAAGCTTTGGATGGGTGTAGATGTGGAAACAATTGTAGAGTCGCCACTTAACCTAACTCGGAACATCTTTTTAACCACAAGTTTTTGTACTAGAAAACTGCTTGATAGCAATGTGGTCTGCAATGCTTTCCCAGCCACTCTGGGGATTTAAAAAAAAAATGTTTTTTTAAAGAATGACAATTCTATTTAACACATTGTTTGGGGAACCACAATGAACATCTTTAGGCGTCTCCCAAAATGTGTTATTGCATCAATGTTCCTCTAAAATGGAAAGATGCTAGCGGATTTTATGATGACCTATGTCATCTGGAGGAGATATAAAAAGTAAGTAAAGTAAAAAGAAAGACAATATTTGGACCTGTCTAAGTGGGACTGCTGATTTTAATGAGTAGCTTGTATTTTTTTTTAATATATTTTGCTCCCCAGCCTCCATGTCTCTCCTGTGTGACTAGCCTTACTTGAATGATTGATGATTCATCTTTTCTTTCAGAAAAAATGTTCAGGTTAGTCTGCAGGTGAGCAGGTTATTGAGTGTGTGGGTGTGTGGGTGAGCAAAACAGACTGTGTGGGTGAGCAGGACAGACTGTGTGGGTTAGGAGGTATGTGAAATGTCCAGCTGTGTGTATGAGTGTGTGGGGCTACACAGATCTGTATGTATGTGACTAAGTCAGTTAGTGTTTGAGCTGGTCCCTCTGTAGGTGCTAACTAAGCAGGTAAGTTTGACTAAGCAGCACATACATTCATTTATTTGCATGCTCACATACTGTACACATACACTATGACTGTAACTACATCTCCTTACTTGCCTACTACTACATGGTAACAGATATCACAATCGTATTAAAAGAAAACTGGTGTGTCACTTTAAATTAGAAGATAATGCTGCACACCCAAACAAAGAAAATAATCATAAATACCGGTGCTCCTGGTTCAGGAATCCCTGGGTGGTATTCCAAGTGAAATAGGAAGGAAGAGCCTGGGCACTACGGATTTCTGCTTGTGAAAAAAAATTATTTAGCCAGTGTGATGACGTTTCGGCCCCTATGGCTTTTCTCAAATGCTAATGGCATGATGCTATTAGCATTTGAGAAAGGCCATAGGGGCTGAAACGTCATCACACTGGCTAAATAAAAAAGAATCACAAGCAGAAATCCGTAGTGCTCAGGCTCTTCCTTCCTGTGTCACTTTAAATGGCATAATTTCTTTAGAAATGCTTTTGGGAATAGGATATGACTTTATGCAGAAAAGCAAAAGGAAACATAATACCAATGCACATTGTTTTCAAGCCTGCATCTTTTATTTAATGATTCATAAAAAAAATCAGTTTATCATCTATGATCATTAGTTAATTTGTATTACTAAATCTTCTTTAATATATGAAATCCACCATGACATATAAAATACTCTATAATTAATTGTGTCATACTTCAAATAATTAACATCCTGTAATTAACTATTTCACATTTTCGTGCTCAGAGGAGGGGCTCTTTAGTTGTATATTTTGACCAAAAGGGAAAAGTCAGTTACAAGTTGTTGAAGTAACTTCTAAATTACCTTTGCAGTCATCCTCTGGAGTTCTTTGGAACTGTATTGTGCCAAATATCCTGCATTTGGCATGAACGGATATTATGGGAAGTTATGTTTTTTTTCTAGATGGTAGCGAGGTGATTAATTTTAAATTGGGAAGGGGGGGGGGGAGAGGGTGTGCGCGGCAGTCAGATGCCAGAGTGGCCATGTAGAAAACAGTCAAATGAATACTATAAGGAAAATCCCATATAAGTAGTGATGTAGTTGAATGTATGATATTTTAAGTGACCTCTAATCTAACTGACACAATCAAAGCTACCTTAAAGTGGAGTGCTTCTTTAAATGTAATAAAAAGTACAGCCCAAGTGTTTCTACTGGATAACAAACGATGTAGAAGCTATGGTACCAGGCTCCTGAAACTCATCTAAACTCATCTTTATTTGATGCCATTATGTTAGGCAAACAGAGATATGTTCATTAGATTGCTTGTGATAGACACAATAACTATGTATCACACAAAAATCTAAATATATAAAGAATGCTGGTACAATAGCTAAAGCAGATTATGAGCAGATCATGGATGTTACAATCTAAAAAGGAGAGGGTGGAAATTTAATATGTGCTACTATATGTATGAAAGTCTCTCAGGTTCAAGAAAAGAGAGAGAATAAATCTAATTAAATGCTAAGACGACATTCACTTTGATAAACCCAGTGTAGTCCTTTTGTTTTTGTTCCATCCTCAAGTGATGTACAGAGAGGTGATGTAGAAGTTCTATGGTTGTTCATCATGATTCTTGGGTATACGTTAGCATACATGGGATGTGCCCCAATGCAGATTTTGATAGGCCCCACTAAAGCATATGTACTGTATCATGCACTGTAGCTAGGTATAATAGCATATAGAAATGTTCAACAAATATCACTTTTGTGGCTGCATACATACATAATTCCATTATTTCTTCAAGATAACTGCATAGTTTCAAAACTAAATTGTTGGTATGACATTATAGCAAAAATCAAAGCAGACACTTCTGATTATGAGTTTTTTTTAACTTATGTTTCTATGTTTAAAAAAAAGAAAAAGAAACCAAATTCCATGTGTTATGGTAAAATCACCCAGTACTGTATATATAGAACTTGCAATATGTTTTATTTTATTTTTACCTTTTTGTTTACTGGAGTATCAAGTACAAGCACAAAACACAAGATCAAAACACATCCTAATTAACTAAAACCACAAATGTCCTAATTATTACACCTTTCTTTTGACGTGTATCCCCCCGTATACAAGTCTGTACATATTTAACTCTTTCCAATATTTAATTTTAATTGTTGTTTTAGTTACATAATTTGGCCAAAGTTTGATAAACTTGCCCAAACTAACCCCATCAGGCATGTTCTCACGTCTAATTTCATTTTCCTTTATGTACCCTCCAAGCTGAATACCCACAGCTTCTCTTATTAGTTTTTTTTTTTTTATGGAAGAAGTCTCTGACTTGCAAATGGAACAATCCGTTTACAGTACATCACCATGTTTTCCCATTGATAAAGAAAAGAAGGATATTTTCAATGTAAGAAAACACAGTGCAAAAAAATAATAATCTTATTTCCCTCACAATTTATACAGTAGGCAAACGAGCAATCAAACTAACCGATTCAACTATACGTATGACATGCCCCTGCAGCACTGAAAGGGTTATTGGTCCTCTATGTTTCGTATTTAAAAAAAAAAAATGAAATCCCCATTCATCCAGCCCCCAGATTTATTTCCCTGCCCAGCTTTCTTCCCAGCCAATCAGATGTGTTTTCACCAGGACCTGGATTAAACTTCGAAGGGATCGTCTGCCTTTTACACTCACAAATGAAACAAGTCCAAACTGTATACATGTAGTGATACAAAGAATTGTGATTGTTTAATATTTGCATAGAGCTTGCTATTATGGTTGCCCTTAAAAGAACTGTTACCTTTTCGCAGGGTATGTTTGTATGATTTATTCCCTGCAATGTGTTGCACGCCCCTCTGGCCGCAACTCGCTTAAAAATAATATTAACAATAATATAAAATAGCCAATAATCTCTTTGGACAGTAATTCACTTTGCTTTTGAAGTCTATGCGCAGTAGCAGCACTATAGAAAAACAAATAGCATTACAATGTAAAGTGCACTGGCGCCGAATAGCTTTAATTTTTTGTTAAATCGGCCGATCTGATTTTTTTTTATTAGAGGAAACATGTTAAGTCCTTCAAAAGTGAAACACTAGTATACAAATAGAGATAAGTGATGGCAAAGCTTTTCTGCATTATACGATGCACATGCTACTTTGTTATATTTTGTTCATGTTGACTCTTAAAGGAGATGCAATCTCATGCAGCAGGTGAAAAAATACATTTGAAACAATGTATAAGTGAAATAGGTTTCCTATGAAACAGAGAAAAGTGTACCTTATTATGTACTATTAAAAATGAACGTTACCATTGCTACATAGTATTATACATTTCGTTGATCAAATTCTTAGTGTGCCCAAGGTGTTGCTGTTTGCATCGTATTCTTAACTTCTGAATGTGACATTGCAAATTCTGATTCATCTGCTCTGAACCAATGAAAAACACCCAATGTGGGATTCAAATGCCCAGTGACTATTACGTAAGAAATATTGTTTTCTTGTTTATTGCAACAAAATAATCGTCAATGCTGGCAGCCACATAAAAACATCTCGCCAACACAAGGTTTTCATCAGGGAGCTAGTACAGTGATACATTGCTACTATGAGGAAGGCTTTATAATGTGGAAGAGTTTGGCTGCTACCGTTCTATCACTACTATGATTGCAACTACACTAACTCCCGCCACAGCCCACAAGCTGCATGAGCTATGTAAAAACAAAACAAAACATGTGCCATGTTGTACAATAATCTTTATCTGGAATGTCACATATATTCAGATGAATTAACATCTGGTACTGATTAGCTTGTCATAACACAAGCAGTCTCGTGCTGTAGAGGCTTTTAATTTTTACTTAAGCTTTTATTGATCATTTTTCAAGAATAAGGGGAGGGGGTACATAAAAGAAATAGGGGGTAGGGAGAACATTCGTACATATAATCTGGAAGTATCACATTTGAAGAGGGATTAGGAAAGAGGGGAGGGGAACAGCATTTGTACATACGTATATAATATAGTGTGCATCAGTTTAGATACAGCATAAATCACAAGGTTCATAATATTTTAATCTAGATACGGCTTTTAATGTGGTGAACATTGTTTGGTTTTGCACGGGGGAGCCTGACAACGTGGCCGGGCCGCGGGAAATCGCTTTATATGTGCGGGACATGCAGTGAGATGAGCAGAAGGGAAAGTTTTGGACAGGCTGCCATGGGATAGCTGTGCCAGGATCCCTGAGCAGGGGAGAAGTTTGCAGCGGTTTCAAGGCTCCTCCATCTCCCAGCAAAAGAGGCGGGGAGCCTGGAAACGGCCCTGAGCTGTAGGATTGACACACACGGGCAGAGTGAGGCGGGAGCTGCTCACTCTGCTGCTGCTCACTCTGCTGCTGCTCACTCTGCTGCTGCTGCTGGGATTCTCCTCCCGCCGCCCCAGCCCAGCACATTCACACTGTACCTGGGGAGGGGGGACGAGCCGGAGGAGGAGAGCGCAACAGCATTGAGAAGAGAAGAAGTGGGGGGGGCGAGGGGAGGCCCTAAAGAGTGAGCTCCTGTGACACACCAGCGACTTGTGTGAGTGCAGCAGCCCCAGCCAGCCGCGGTGTGAGGCTTCATGCTGCACTCACACTGAAGTTGCTGCATGCCAAGGGAGAGCGCAGCCAGGCGGGATCCGAGAGGGGGCAAGCGGCTGGGAGGATGGCCCAGCTCTGCCAGCGGGGGTGGCACCACAAACTGGGCAGCCCGCAGGCACCCCTGGCGCTGCTCCTGCTGCTCTCCGGCTGCCTGGCTGCGGGAGGGCAGCACAACGGCGAGAGGGGGATCTCCATCCCGGACCACGGCTACTGCCAGCCCATCTCCATCCCCCTGTGCACGGACATCGCCTACAACCAGACCATCATGCCCAACCTGCTGGGGCACACCAACCAGGAGGACGCCGGGCTGGAGGTGCACCAGTTCTACCCGCTGGTGAAGGTGCAGTGCTCGCCCGAGCTGAAGTTCTTCCTGTGCTCCATGTACGCGCCGGTGTGCACGGTGCTGGAGCAGGCGCTGCCGCCCTGCCGCTCGCTGTGTGACCGGGCCCGGCAGGGCTGCGAGGCGCTGATGAACAAGTTCGGCTTCCAGTGGCCGGAGACCCTGCGCTGCGAGAAGTTCCCGGTGCACGGGGCCGGGGAGCTGTGCGTGGGGCAGAACACCTCCAAGGGCACCCCGACCACCCCCGCCCTGCCGGAGCTGTGGACCAGCAGCCCCAACAGCAGGACCCCTTACAGGGACAAGTTCACATGCCCGCGGGCGCTAAAGGTGCCAGCCTATGTCAACTACCACTTCCTAGGGGAGAGGGACTGCGGGGCCCCCTGCGAGGCTGGCCGGGCGCAAGGGCTCATGTACTTCGCCCCCGAGGAGCTGCGGTTTTCCCGCATCTGGATCGGCATCTGGTCGGTGCTGTGCTGCGCCTCCACCCTCTTCACGGTGCTGACCTACCTGGTGGACATGAAGCGCTTCAGCTACCCCGAGCGACCCATCATCTTCCTGTCCGGCTGCTACACCATGGTGGCCATCGCGTACATCGCGGGCTTCCTGCTGGAGGACAGGGCGGTCTGCAATGACAGGTTTGCCGAGGATGGCTACAAAACGTTGGCACAGGGCACCAAGAAGGAAGGCTGCACCTTCCTCTTCATGATGCTGTACTTTTTCAGCATGGCCAGCTCTATCTGGTGGGTTATCCTGGCCCTCACTTGGTTTCTGGCAGCTGGCATGAAGTGGGGGCACGAAGCCATAGAAGCCAATTCTCAATATTTCCACCTGGCAGCCTGGGCAGTGCCAGCCATCAAGACCATCACCATCTTGGCTGTAGGGCAGGTGGATGGGGATATTCTCAGCGGGGTTTGTTTTGTCGGGATCAACAACGTGGATGCTCTCCGTGGATTTGTTCTCGCCCCGCTTTTTGTCTACCTGTTCATTGGCACTTCCTTCCTCTTGGCAGGCTTTGTGTCCCTCTTCAGGATCAGAACCATCATGAAGCATGATGGCACCAAAACCGAAAAGCTGGAGAAACTGATGGTGAGGATAGGGATCTTTAGCGTCCTCTACACTGTTCCGGCCACCATTGTAATCGCCTGTTATTTCTATGAACAAGCTTTTAGGGAACAGTGGGAGAAAAGTTGGGTGAGTCAGAGCTGCAAGAGCTATGCCATACCATGCCCTAGTGCCAACCACCCACCAATGTCTCCGGATTTCACTGTCTTCATGATCAAATATCTCATGACCTTGATTGTGGGGATAACCTCTGGGTTTTGGATCTGGTCTGGTAAAACTCTCAATTCCTGGAGAAAGTTCTACACAAGACTCACCAACAGTAAACAAGGGGAAACTACAGTGTGAGCCTGTGAACTTAATGGGACATTGTACAGACTCGACAAATACTGTCTCTTTTGTTGTAAATAACAACTGTAACATTTTGTAAGTATCTTTTGTATTTAAATGAAAAATGATCGTACATTTTTTTTATGATAGGATGTTCTAACTATTCGTGGGAATTACAGTTACTGGATCCCAGTCTTTCTAGGGGATACTTTTGGTTTGCAATGCCATCTGCTTGGAGAAACATGCTTCAGAAATGAGGACTTAATAGCACTTTTGGGTAATCTTTATCTTTATGCTTAATAAAATACCTCACTATGCCTCAATTCTCTCCCTCACACCAGCACAGGCACCTCTGGGCTTTCTAATCACTAGAGAGCAGCAGGTTTACACTTGCAATAATGATCCAGTCCTTATAGCACCTTTTTAAACATGAGATTACTATGTATTTAGGCAAAAACAAGATGTTACCTCCCAGATTTATTTTTCTTGTTTGTGTAGAAGCAGATCTAAGAAGATGGCACACCATTTAGCACTTCTTTTCCTGCAGTTGATCTTTTCAAACACCCAGTAGATTTGATCCTAAACCACAAACAGGCTCATTCGTACCAGTTTAAGAGTTTTGTTATCCAGTTCTCCTATAAATTGTACGTTTGCTCCAACACGCCCAAAGTATAGGAGACACTGCTACAAAAATGTTTTTATAGACTCTTTCTTGCATTGAGTGCAAGTTGTTCCTTGGCAGACTGCCTTCACTTATAGGACGGGATTGCACA
Source organism: Ascaphus truei (assembly GCF_040206685.1). NCBI lineage: Eukaryota > Metazoa > Chordata > Amphibia > Anura > Ascaphidae > Ascaphus > Ascaphus truei. The sequence goes on along the minus strand of NC_134484.1, from coordinate 405,483,643 downwards.
TGTTGCTTATTGTAATATTTTTCTTTTTGTTAACTGGTATGGACAATACCCAATGAATGCTTTTAGAGACAGGTCTGTTGTTAGCTCCCTAACTCCACCCCAAATTAAACGTGTGCTAGAATATACACTTTTGGCGAGGCACAGACATCTTTCACTCGTTGGTTGCCCAAGTGAACAGGGCTGGCAGCGAATGGGTTAATTGTGGACTCAATTATATTATAATGTAGACCCCCTGATTACTGCATAGCGGTGTGATTTGGGATCCATAGAGTGATCCAATAAGGGTAAAGGTCCATACAATTTATACCGAGGAACAATAAACATTATGGGGGCATTACCAGTCCCCCTGCTACAAAACATGTAAACTGTGGGTACAAAAAGACTATATATATATATATATATATACTTGCTTCTTCAAATACATGTAAAGTGTATTTAGGGAAAAGAACAATCCTATTGCTTTCAATAATATATATATATATATATATATATATTTATTTTTTTATATATATATATTTATATATAATATATATATATATATATATATATATATATATATATATATATATATATATATATATATATAATTGAAAGCAATAGGATTGTTCTTTTCCCTAAATACACTTTACATGAATTTGAAGAAGCAAGTAGACTTGGATAAATCCCCTCCCGCAGGTGCGTGTTCATATTCTGTATTTAGAACAATGTTTTGAAGGTTACAACACGAATCTTCATTTTAAATCTCACTATGCTTCCATTCTCTTTTTGTTTTTACTTTCTCACGCACAACAATTGTAATGCTTTAGTGGTCTTCAGATTTCAATATGCATTGCTAGGTCTGAATTTAGTTCCTAATATGTATATTTTCATGCCCTGGAAATTCAATGTTTTTTTTTCTTCCTTTCTCTTCAAATCAGTATGCATTTAATCCTGTTTGCTTTCACAAAGATCATTTATATTTATAGAGAAATAGTTTATATATACATATATCATTTTTAATTTCCTTTGCAATAAAAACAAAATCAAGGACTCGGTGCAAAGCGCTTTTTGTTTGTTACTTTCAATCCTCTGGTATCAATTCTTCATACTCTTTCCACACAATAATAGAAATAATATTGTACAAATGAAATGGTGACTTCATCATGTAGTTATTTCTCTTTTACCTTCTCTTGAAGCATTTGTGTGTGTGTGTTTTTTTTACACCAATGTACACTATGATAATGATGTTATCAGTTTCTGCCTGATATGCACATCCTGACAAAATGTATATATTCTTTTCTTGAGATTGTGACAAAGGAGTATTTACTTAGGGAGCCCTGTTTACCAGAGAGAGAGATGCACACAGAGCTCTTAATTAATGCTTTTTTACATTTATATCTTTTCTAAGCATGTACAAAATCTTTTCTCTTTATACTACAAATTTCTATTTTTTAATATGTGATAAATTGCAGTTTATCAGACATTTCTAATAAAAGATAAGTAATCTTTACTGGGCTTTTTACATTTTTGATCTCCATCTGAATTGTGTATTTACTGTAACTACTCTAGATTTTTTTCAGAGGATATTTTTAGTAAATACTGTGCAGAGTAATGTATGTTTGGGGGAAAAAAAGTACTATAGTGTGGACAGTAGAACTTGTTGTGAAGAAAATGAGATAAGGACATTCTAAATGTTTCATATATGAAATAACTGCATAATTCATTTTTTTTATGAGCCATGTATTAAAATATACTTTTTTTTTTTTACCAAGCTTTCATCAAAATTGTTTTTGGATGTAAAGGATCTACACTGACAAATGTCCCTTTATGTTAAAGGTAAATAATATCCTCTAAGTGGTAGCCATTGTTATAGGATCAGTGTGATTTGAACTTTGTTTCTTTTCAGAATCAAATCCAGCAAAATCTCTGCTCATTTAACATTTCATGGAATATTTTAACAACATTGATGATGGCTCATATTAGAACTCACAGTATGCATGATTTGTTTTATCAACATGCAATGCATAAATAACTCAAATCTCTACGTTTGTTTTCACAGCATACAGATATGACAGATACGTAAATTGTATTTTCCATTTCTAAGCAACTGAAAATGTTTTTCATAGTATCAGGTTGTAACCGCTTCTATTGCTGTAGGGGCCTGCAACACTGTTCAGAAATATGTACTGTAGTAGGCACTTACACTCCATGGGCACTTCCTAGAAGTCTGGAATTTCAGTCAGAATTCTCAGAGCAAAGTTCATATAAAGTATGTATCAGAAACATATAAAACAACACATCAAAATAATATACATTTTTCTTTTTAATGTTATGGTGTCTTTAGTGTGTTCTATTATTTTTATTTATTTTTTAACAAAAAACAGATTTTGTTGTTTTTAATGGCTTCAAAAACTGTTTCGCAACACCTGCAGTTAAAGGTTTGATGCTGTTTGCCTGTTCAATAATTTGTGGATATCGATAGCCTTTGCTAATCCTTTTTTTTTTTTTCATTTTGATTACATAAATCACTTTCAAATCTTTACGTTGCTTTCTGTTTTATATTTATATATATATATATATATATATATATATATATATATATATATATAGACCATACGATACCGGTTGCAACACGACATCAAGGAATAGCACGCAGGTAAGTAAATCATGAATTTTCTATATTTGATAGAAGACACAAAAAACGACGTTTCGGTCCCCCAGTGGGACCTTTCTCAAGGTGGTGCCTTGAGAAAGGTCCCACTGGGGGACCGAAACGTCGTTTTTTGTGTCTTCTATCAAATATAGAAAATGATTTACATACCTGCGTGCTGTCCCTTGATGTCATGTTGCAACCGGTATCGTATGGTCTGTTATTGCTTTATGGGATAAGCACCAAAACTTATTTACTTGCATATGGTGTGCTGGCTGTGTGAGCAGCAATTCTATTAAGATTTTGTTTTCTCTTACAGAATTGGAGACTTTTTCTGAGCAGCTCTAGGGCCTTCAGTTGTGGACTGTTTTTTTCTATGAGTTTTTTTACTTGGTAACATACTGTAAAATCCCTTTAATTTTGGATTAAGCAAATATGTACCTGTTTGAGGTGCATAATTTACATAGTAATATAGTGTTTTACATGAATGTCACATATTTTGGCAATTCTCAGTATATTAATGGCAGTGATGTTCAAGTGTTTTAAATCTGGATGATTGATGCTTTTTTTTTTTGCATTTCCAAAATTCCACACCTACAGATGTAACAATCATTAGTGCAACTGTTAGCAGGACATTCACAGTGAACCAACTGAAAAGTGCGAGAAGGGGGCGGGACTCCCACGGGTTCACCTGTAACAGGATGCCAGTAGGGGCATTAAGGCTGGCTTCATCTGTATAAGTATTTGCAAATAAGTTTTTAAACATGGTAACCTGAGATTTGGAAGAGGTTCAATTTCCTCTGGCTACTTCCTTTTGTCTGATGTCACTGTATTTAATTAAGTTTGTATAGGCAAAGCCCCCCTCTCCTCTGCCTCATATTTATTGGCTTTATGATAAGGAGACTAAAGAAAACACAATTGACAAACACTGTCCCATTCACAGGCTTCTAAAAAAATCAATTGGTAAATTTGTTCAAAGAAACCAATGTAGCTAATGTTTTGCTTTTGGTATGGTAGGATTTGTTTAATTATAAGCCAATTATAGGGTGCATTTTTTTTTTACAAAAGGTTGTTTTTGGCAGATTATGGGATAGCACCTTTATCTACTAAGTTATGCTAAGTCAACAATAGTGTAAGGCTGCGGTCCCAGTCACCGCCACAGCGCACGGCTCGGCGTGCGCTGTGCTATCAAGCCCCGCCGCCCCAGTCCGGCCGGTCCCAGTCCCTACCTTGTCGCGCACCTTTCCCCAGCGGTGCGCGACAGGTTTTCAGGGAGGCAGGAGAATTTGACCTCGACATCTGCGACGGGGGCGTGGCCACGCCCCCGCCAGAGGTTCAGCCAATAAGGGCGAACCAGCCGCGGGACGTCATGGCCACGCCCCTGCAAACCCACAGCCATGCCCCCTCCCGTCGCAAATCTTCCCTCTCCCCCCAGACTGCAGATCGCGGTGTAGCGCTGTGCACGCGCCGCCCCCCCGTCGGGCGCGCATGCCACAGTGAAGACTGGGGACTTGGCCTAAGACAGGCTCTGCTCAATACAATGACATAACACAAAAGGGTGAGTCAGAAAATACAACTCACAGTAGGTCAATGTACCATGTTTACAAGCTGAATTAATAAATGTTTTAAAATACATTGGTGTTGTTTATTTCCACAAAAAAGGCTAAACGTAAGAGATCTATAATTGTTCTATTTACCATAGTACTGTCATAATGCCATTAGTTTCGTTTGTTCTAGGAGGGACTCCTTTTTATAACTGGTAAAAATTAGATTAAACTTGATTTTAATCTACCTCTTGTGGCCATTGTCAAAGATCGTTTTCCGCTAAAAATGGGTTCCTTCATCTGAAGCACTAACAATAAATCTCAATACACACAAATTTATTTGCAACTAGCATTGTGTGAAAAATGCATTAACATATGAACCACATATGGAATTGGGCTAAAAATACCTTTTTGTTAACGTTGATTTTGTTCAATTGGAAAAACAGCTAAATAAACTTAACACATACTTTACAGAGGTCTAGAGCATTTTTCATTTTAGTTGCATTTAAAATAAGCACCTTTTGATTTTACATTTTTGAAATTTAAACACATACTGTACAGTTGTTGTACAATTAGACACCTCACCATCTGTGATTTGGGAGATTGATTTTGCCAGCAAAGTTTGAATAATTCAAACATCTCAAATGTTTTGCAGTAAAAGTTGCGAGTTATTTTATCATGGGGTCAAAATTTGTCGCTACCAAAAAAAAAACAGAAAAAAATGTATAGTAAATAATTTTTTTTTGTAAAGTTAAGTTAAAAAGTTATGTGTGAAAAATTGGTAGTGCATGAAGAAATAGTAAATTGGAAAGTAAATCAATGCCCTGGAAAGTTTTCAATCAAATTGGTATGATAGACATACAGAGATGGCAAGAGAAAGAATAAGTGCCGTAGATGGCAGTGCTTGACGATGATGGTTGGTAAGTGCGACTGTGGGTGTGGGGCAGAAGCGATAAGTCCAGACTCATGAAATGCTCAAGGGATGTATATGGCCAAACACATCCATGCTACCAGGTTGGTGATGAGACCTTTAAGAAGAACCATAGCATGGCATGGAAACCAATTACTAATATGTTTGAAAGCACACAGATTACACTATCGCATGATAATGTGTTAGCGCTTGCCCTAGTATTAACATGTTATATGATTTGCAATTCAAATGTTGTTAAACAATCGTTAACCAAAAGCAATTTTGTCAGCCATACGGTTTGCATGTTAACTTCTCATGACCATCATGTATTGCCCATTTCTACAGTACACAATACTTATCCTGAGATTGTTTCCTTGTCCCTTTGAAAAAGTGTTTCAAAATGTAAATCTGTTGTAGAAACATATACTTGGCAGACATTGGTGTTTGACATTTAACACAATGTGTTCAACATGTTGTTATTATATTTCATTTTAATGGCTGTCAATTGAAAAATGTGACCTCACTGTTATATTTGGTCGCTGTGTCTTGAGAGCTGTCCACATCGGCCACATGATTAGCCGGGTGTTTTAAATCCCATGCAAGCTGATTTTCTGATAGTTTAAACACCTACCTTTAACCTACTTAGTAGGGGGCGTAAATTCCTTCGTTTCCTGATTGGTCTGTTATTTAAAGCCATGGACTCAACCCCGATTGGTCAATTTACAATCTTGTGTTGGCAGGCTGCAGAGCCTGGACACAGCTTCAACTCGGATTTGCTGTTTTGGACTCTGGAGATCACACTGGGATATTTGTAATCCAGCATCCCTGATGGATTAATTGAACAGGCAATTCAATTCCATTACAAAAGATGGTACATCTACCCCAGCCAAGGATGCTGGGGATGTAAGCTCAGCACTTTTTCCAAGCCTCATCTTGGAGCTATAATCACTGAACTTGAATCCCCCGACTAAGGAAACCCAGCTCCAATAACTTTCTATCCATGGTCCAATGGACATAGCACTTTTGGCCAAAGTCAGCTAAACTCAGTGCGACCAATCCCCTGAAAGTGTAGGACTTCTTTGTACCATCCCCTTTTATTTACTATAACTGTCAGTATGCTACAGTACATGTATATATATATATATATATATATATATATATATATATATATATATATATATATATAATAGTAAACCAAGAGGTAAACAGAGAAAAGCACTCAAAATGATTGCATAGAAAAAACTATTAAAAAAATACACAAGCACATAAAATCCAATGTTTCGGTTCGAAATGGACCTTCCTCAGGGGCGTGCTGGAGAACAACAACTGTGAAAAGTATTTTATACTCTCAACCAAACCTGGTGCAGACAATTAGAGGTAGCTAATTGTAATTAAATAGGTCACATGGCTCGTGGAGGCATCGTCATAGCTGTGCGTCAGTTAGCTTCAAACCAGCTGTGTATACAATTGCCAGTCCCTGCAGTGAGCTTCGCGCATGCGCGCTACGAGGCAAGCCAATCTCATATGAGTAGAGTAATGCATCCTGCGGACCCCAAATCCGGTCCTGCACATGTGTGACTTTCCCTGCTTCGTCTGCCATGGTGATGAGATATACACATCTCGTCACTGAAGCCCTGTGTTGTTAATACACTTTGTTTATTCACTGAAGCTGCGGTGTGCTGTGTCTTTGTCACCAGGATCCTCCTGGTCACCATTTGTCTACATTCATGTATGGGATGAGCATCTGCCTCCATTGAGAAACCGCGAGTGCAAACTATCACGCTATTGCCTCTAATATATATATATATACAGTGTTCGACAATCATATACTTTTACACGCCCGGGGCGAGTGGATTTAACCTCCGGGCGAGTAATTATTGGCCCAAGCAGCACACGTGTTTATTTATTTAAATTTCCCTGCTCGTGCTGAAAAAAAAAAAAACTCCCCCTACCTGACAGCTGATTGGCGCGCGCTCCCAGGCTTTGTGGGCACGCGGCCAGGCTCTATATGAGCCTGCCCCTAACGAGAAGCCATTCTTTTCTCATGGAGGACACAGTAAGTACTATCTGTGCCTTCCGCCCCCTCCCTCCCCTCCCCGGCGCTCCTGCTGCCCGCAGTTATGGAGATGGTAGCGGGGATGCCCCCTCATGTTACCGCTTCCCCCCGGTCCCGTGTCAGAGAGCGTGGCCGAAGATGGGAGCGGGGATGCCCCCTCATGTCCCTGCTTCCCCCCGTTCACGTGTTAGAGAGCGCGGTGGGAGATGGGAGCGGGGATGCCCCCTCATGTCCCCGCTTCCCCCCGGTCATGTGTCAGAGAGCGTGGTGGGAGATGGAAGCGGGGGAGCCCCATCGGGGCGCGGGGTGGGTGGGCGTGGTGGTGCTGGTCGCAGCCTTTCCAAAAGGTGTGTAGAGAGAGAGAGAGAGTGTGTGTATATATATGGGAGTGTGTGTGTGTTTATATATATGGGAGAGTGTGTGTGTGTATATATGGGAGTGTGTGTGTGTATATACGGGTGTGTGTGTGTGTATATGGTGTGTGTGTGTGTGTTTGTACATGTGTGTGTGTGTGTGTGTGTGTGTGTGTGTGTGTGTGTATATGTGTGTGTGTGTGTGTGTGTGTGTGTGTATATATGGGAGTGTGTATGTGTGTATATATATATGGGAGTGTGTGTATGTGTGTATGGGAGTATGTGTGTGACACCAGAGGTACCCCCCCAATCAGTCACCCCCCCCCTGCCCCAGTCAGTCAGTCACCCCCCTGCCCCAGTCAGTCAATCACCCCCCCCTGCCCCAGTCAGTCAGTCACCCCCCCTGCCCCAGTCAGTCAGTCACCCCCCCTGCCCCAGTCAGTCACCCCCCCATGCCCCAGTCAGTCCCCCCAGCCCCAGTCAGTCACCCCCCCCTGCCCCAGTCAGTCACCCCTCCCCCGCCCCAGTCAGTCACTCCCCCCCTGCCCCAGTCAGTCATCCCCCCTGCCCCAGTTAGTCACCCCCCTCTGCTCCAGTCAGTCAACCCCCCCTGCCGCAGTTAGTCACCCCCCTGCCCCAGTCAGTCAGTCACCCCCCCCCCCTCTGGTCTCCCCTGTCTCCCATCTCTCTGGTCTCCCCCGTCTCCCCTCTCTCTGGTCTACCCCATCTCCCCTCTCTCTGGTCTCCCCCGTCTCCCCTCTCTCTGGTCTTCTCTCTCTTTCACTCTCTGGTTTTCTTTCTTTCTTTCTCTCTTTCTCTCTCTTTCTCTCTCTTTCTCTCCCTCTCTCTCTCTCTCTCTCTCTCCTCTCTCCCCTCTATCTCTCCCCCCTCTCTCCTCTCTCTCTCTCCCCTCTCTGTATCTGGATATCTTATTTACCATATATATCTTAACTGTCCTATACTACACCAAAATAACCTATACTGCTTTCTTCCAGATCTAACTCGGATCACACGGAAGACATCTGAATGCCCCCTAACCCAGAAGACAGGTAGAAGACACCTACCCTCCAACTTATAACATTGCGGGAATGAGGTACCTGGACATTGAGGGATTGCGGATCAGGTAAGATCCCAGACGGGATTGCTGCTTTAGATATTGTGAAGCGTGGATGTCCAGACACTGGTTAAGGGGTTCAGGAAACTAGTCATTCACATCTGGCTTTTATTTCTAGATCCGACATTTACACACACACACACACACGTAACAAGGACTAATTGTAGTATAATGTAATACAATAAATACATTTATGTCAAAAACGAATGTTCTGACTAGGAATTTATTAAATGTATTTTATTTATATATTTTATTTTAAAGCGGGGATTGGGGGCGGGACTAGGGGCAGGACTAGGGGCGGGGTTGGGGGCGGGACTAGGTGGCGAGTCGATTTTTTGGTTGGGCGAGTAGATTTTTGGGTGATTTGTCGAACACTGTATATATATATATATATATATATATATATCTACATGGAATAATAACTTATGAGTTTATGAGTAGCGTACTCTTGATTAAATATGTTGGCCTGGGCCTGTTTATATACTTGAGTGGTATTTAAATAATTAGAAAGAGCACTGGAACCAATTGGAAAGACTTTTGCATGCAGTATGCAGCATGCATTGTAAGTTATACCATGAACTATCCTTGTAATAGGCAACTATTGCAGTACTATTTACATTCTTTAAAAGATGCTATAATTTTAGATATTTTAAAACTTAATATATTTTTCATTATTTTGTTTTACAGTGGGGGTGATCAAACCACAATCTTGGTATACTCTGTATACCATGATAAGGAGATACTTGGTGAAAGAGTATCTAATTCTCATGTTATATAACTAAGTGACCACAAAGTATATTAAAAACCCACATGTCCCATGTGTTGGAGTATGGAGAAACGGGATTGTGGACATGTTTCAACTTTGTAATTGTAAGCATGACCAACTGTGTTTTTTAAGCACTAAGATAATATTGTAAAAATGTATACACGCCCATGGTAAACTGTGCTTAGTTACTCACATGCAAGCTTTTTAGGCTTCTTTAGCATAGAGGTAAATGAAGACATGTCAAGGGAATGTAGTACAGGTAGAGGTTCTAGGGTACAGCCTCTCTGTGATGCAAAAGAGAGAAGATCCATCTCATCCACAGCTACAGTATGTGAATTCCAGAAATTACCGGTTGCTAATAAACCATTTTCTAAAATTTACTTTCAGAAGTATATCTTCATTGTACCACCCCAAGGACAGATATAACCACCAAATTCTATCTGTGCAAATACCGAAATAATTTCACATTTAATGAAGTGTCCTGTCAGTACAAAATTATAGTTCATTGACTTGAATTATTTTCAAAATTCTCATTACTGTGATAATTATAAACATTGTAAAATCAAGAAATAAAATAATAATATTGTTATATAAAGGCAGATATATTGATCACATACAAGTGGCCAACAGGGAAAGTAAAAAATAATTACTGTGTCTGGGCATTGACTGAACTTAGCTTATATACACTAATATGGACGTTTATAATGCCACTGTGAGGATTGGTGTTATGTCCCGCCCCCGCGAAAGGTCGCGTGACGATACAGGTGATGCGCCGCAGACCTGGGAAGCTACCCACAAGCACCGCTCCGTCAGACAGGAGGATACCTCCAGGTTCCGGCTTATGTCCTGTTCCTGAGTCACGTCCCGTGACGACACGGATGACGCATCACGCCTGCAGGAAACCACGCACTGGCGCCGTGTCACAAAGAGCACGCGAGGGGTTAATCCTTAACTCCACACTAACCCAGGATCACATGCACCTGCGGCTCACTCCGTCTCCGTTCTACCATTGAGCGCTTGTTACCTAGTAGGCGGTTCATGCTAATGTGTGGCAGCTGCTTGCTGACTGCTCATTGGTCACCTGCCCTTTATATGCTCAGCCAGCCCTCTGGCAAACTGGCTGAGCATAATTCTTCTGCTGCCTTGTCCTGTTGCCGTGTGCATTTTTGATCCTGTCTTGTCTCTCAGTGATTGACCTCGGTTTGTACCTGGACCCCTGACTTCTCTCTACCTTGACCTCGGCTTGCTCCTAGACCTCTACATTCTCTATCCCTGGACCCCAGCTACCCTCTATGACCATCTGAATTCTCCAACCCCTAACCACCACGAGTATTATGACTATCCTCACTTCTCCAAACCTGACTCGGCTACACGACTATCACTCTGCACTCCAGACGTGCTCACGCGGCTGGAGGTCGTGTACACTAACATCCCCACCTCAGACTCACGGTCCCGTCTTGTTTGTGGTGAGCAGCCGTAACAGCCACATCAGCAATTCAACATAGGTGGCGCAGAGAATAGAAAAAAACTGATTATAAGAAAAAACAACTAATAGTCATGAGTCATGTTTTCCTAATTATACTTATATTGCACTCACTGAGAACATAGATTAGACTGGAAAATTAAATCCAAGGGTAACAGTGTCCCTTCATAGGCCATTCAATTGAATAGAATAACAGTTAAAAATGAGACTTTATTGGTAACATGAAAAATATATAAATGGTGCAGGGTATATATCCACTGTGATGTAAAATATTGGGGAGGGAGCTAATGTTGAGAGCAGGATAGCCCATACTTTGACCCTGTAACGTTGCTGACTGCAGGACAGGATACGGACCCGTAGGGCAGAGGTAGGGAATACACTGACTTTGGCCTGGGATCAGAGGCCTGGGATGCATGGGTAGTCAGGTATGGTTCCAGGGTCAAGGCAAACGGCAGACAAAGGGTAGTTTGGTCCGGTTCTGAGATCGAGGTGGCAGCAGGCAAGGGGTAGTCAGGTTTGGTTCTGAGGTCGAGGCATGGAGCAGGCAAAGGGTAGTCAGATTAAATTCCAAGGTCAAGACAGCAGGCAAAACAAAGGCAAGACAGAGCTCAGACAGGACAAGGTACAAATACTTTGCACGAGCAAAGTTGGATAGCAACTGCCTGCTACTTAAAGGCCAAAGGCTGCTGCTGGCAATGAGATCCAAAGCGAGGCTTACTTCCTGTCAGGTGAGAAAGGGCAGGATTTGCCAGGAAGCAAGATGGCTGTGGTAGCTTCGGACAAGATGATGTCGCTTCCTGTCAGCACTCAACCTGGATGTTCAGACAGATCCCTTATAGTATCCCCCCTTCAGGGTTGAACTCTGAGGCGACTAGGTCCTGGTTTTTCTGGCTGATGACGGTGGAACACCTTGACTTGTGCTGGAGCATGAAGATCCTGAGACTTTCCTCAGGACCATACCCCTTCCAATCAACCGGATATTGAATCGATCCTCTGGATTTACGAGAGTCAAGTATCTGTCGCACCTCGTATTCCATTTGACCCTCAACATTTATCGGACTGAATCTCAGAAATTGAATCTTTAGATGGGACTGAATCTCAGGTGAATCACACAAGATGAAACTTAGAGGAGTCTCCTTACATGATAGAACTAATGGAACTCTTAGATGGAACTAATGGAACTAACTGTCTGTCTGACTGCACCAACTTTAAAAAACTCCAAATGTCCTATTTCCATAATGTACAGCCAATCTCTGGCGTGGGAACCAATTTCTCCACCTATCGTCAGGTTCTTCCAGTCCTGCAACAACCGAACCACCATTTTGCCCACTCACTATTCGAAAAAAAACCCTGGCTCAAATGCCACTAAGTCTGGCCTTGGTCACATGGCTTCTTTGATCTGAGGATACGGGCCTCAATTAGCACAGAAGGGCTAACAAATGATTCACACCTCTAATTCCTTGCGTTTGAGCTGACTCTTTGAAGCTGCACATATTGGTGTTTCACTTCGCCAGGAAGGCTAACAAATGGTTCACACTTCTAGGACAAATGTCCCTTTGAAGGATTAGCCCTCAGCCCCCCACTGGGTCATTGCAGACTAAAGATCCTGTCTAGTTTACTGCATAAAGTTTAACCATATCTTAAAACACTGCTGCTTAAAAATATACTGATTTCAATAACCTATACTTTTCTACAATTCTGTATTAACATGCAATAAGTCTGTTGGGGTGAGAGTGAAAACCTTAACTGTTGCTACACTTTAAAACCTAACTTACACAGTTTTATTCTAACATGAATTAAACATTTTCCTTACCCCCGAATAAACTCTCAGCTTTATCCTGAGCGGGAGCTACCATAATTCATACACATTATATGATTTCCCCCCTGAACCCCTATCCTGGATTCCGAGTACCTGGGCATTACTTGGGCCATGTCCCTTTTATCCTAGGGACCCTGTGTAGAGTGTGGATTCATTAACCCCATGTGTCCCCATGTTAATAAAACAAAATTCCTCTATACCAGGAAACCCTGTGCCTCATTTTTACCTTTTGCTGCTCTTTGCTGAAGAAGGGTGAATAGCAGGAATGTTTTCAGGATGGGAGTTTGACCGGAGCAATGTGCTCTATTGTATCCAAGAATCTTACCTGATTCCTGGGTACACCTTTGGGGAATCCTGTAACTCCGGCACCCCAATACAAAGCAACATTCTGCAACAGTTTCTCTGTCAAACTCACCCTGAATCTTACCTCCTGAACATCTCCTGGTCCAGCATCTCTGGAAAAGGTAAGACACAAAAACGGCAGCTGTCTCATATTTCGCACACAATCACAGTAATGCATACACAATGCCCGGGCCCAAGAGCTGACACTCTAGGACCCCAAAACACAAGTCAGGGGTAAGCAAGAGGGCCTGACCTTTATTATAAGCCTGGTTAACCCCTTCCCCGCTCAGCGGCTAAATTAGATCCCTGTTTAAACCAAGCTAATGTCACACTTACTTCGTGATAGAGATGGCGGGTTTCAATCTAGAGAGTGATTTTTTGTTTATTATGTTTAGAAAAAGAACATTGTGTTTAGAGGAGTGAGAGGAGGAGATGAGGGGAGAGGATAGGGAAGGGGGAGGGGGGAGGGGAGAGGAGACAGAGGAGGAGAGAGGTGGTGCCCCGACAACGGTTATACCGTGATAGAACCTTTTTGGAGGGGATGAGTGAGGCAGCAATCTTGGCTCTTTATGTAGAGTTAAGAGAAGATTTAGAACCCTTAACAGACAGAGGTCGTGCAGTCCCTGGGCTGAGCTCATTACATTTACTTGCTTCTTCATCTTTTCAGACAACTGTGGGCAGAGTAGGTGGGGTCTCGCAGTCATCATTCTCGCGGGCCCTTAGCCAGTTTCTATGTGCACTGACTAGACGCGCTAGGAATTATATACATTTTCCTATTGAGCAGACAGAGTGGTTGGAACTCTTGAATGGCTTTTATAGAATAGCCGGGCTATCATGCGCGATGGGTGCAATAGATTGCACTCATGTTGCACTGATCCCGCCTAGTGAAATGGAGTATGGTTACCGTAATAGGAAACACTTTCACTCCATTAATGTGCAGATCGTATGCGATGCCAACATGAAAATGCTGAATGTGGTAGCCAGATTTGCGGGTTCCAACCACAATTCCTATATTCTGAAAAAATCATCATGCATTTGAGGCGGGAACTTTATGGACATGGTTGGCTGGTGGGTGAGTAAATATTATGTAATTAAGCGTCAAGCTGAAGTTTATTTAATGTATGTGTGGTTTACACATATTAGTCACATTTATAATTCACATTTTAAGTGGCCTCTACTCAGCGATATTGTCTAAAATCTGATAATCTCAAAGTTATAACACACACATTTATTATACAATGCAGCAATTATGTGTGACATAATATTCTGCCTAGCTGTAGCCACCATAGCTTACATTTTATCAGTGCCAACATGTATGCCTATAACATCAAATATTTTTAGCTAAAAATTACATTGTAAATGTATATATCAAAGCAGATATATGCATGTTGGATGAACCAGTCATATCCTTTTAAATACATCACATGTGATCCAAGAGAATTGTCTGGCTAATTTTTCATGTGATATGTCACTCAAAATATAGATTACAGTCATGGAATACTTATCCAGTTTACCAGTCATATTTTGTCTTGCTGTATTATAGGTGATTCAGGATATGGGATCCAACCGTGGCTCCTAACCCAACTGACTAACCCTCAATCCCCTGCAGATGAGCGTTATAATGTGGCACACATATCCACTCGATCGATTATTGAGAGGACGTTTGGACTGGTGAATAGTCGGTTCAGATGTCTGGATAGATCAGATGGTGCCCTACAGTACAAGCCTGAAAAGTTTGCTGACATAGTGATGAGTTGTTGTATTCTGCATAACATAGCACTAAATCACAATCTTCTAGGCCAGCGTTTCCCAAACTTTTTTTTCTGTGACCCGGTTATTTTTGAACTTCTCCTTCGTGACCCACTAAAAATGTTATCGCCTATAGGTAAAATAAAACAGCTATGAATGTCCATACAGATTTCATATATTCTCCCAATTCCCTCTATTCTCTCTCCCCCACCCCCTATTCTCTCTCTGACCTGCACAGACACACACAGTCACTGACCTACAGACACTCACACAGACAGACCAACACAGTCACTGACCTACAGACACTCACACAGACAGACCAACAGGGACACTGACTACGCACAGACACCCACATAGACACAGCCACTGCTGGCCTGCACAGACACACACACTGCCACTGATACACACACACACACAGCCACTGACACACACGCAGCCACTGAGACACACACAGCCACTGACACACACGCAACCACTGACACACACGCAACCACTGACACACACACATACACAGACACACACACATACACAGACACTGATACATACACAGACACTGATACACACACACAGCCACTGCTACACACACACACACACACACACACACACTGATACACACACATACAGACACAGACAGAGACACTGATACACACACACACTGATACTGATACACACAAGCACACACACACGCAGACACTGATACACCCACACACTGATATACACACATACACACAGCCACTGATATACACACACAAACACTGATACACACACACAAACACTGATACACACACACACACACACACACACTGATACACACACACAGCCACTGATACACACACACACACTCTCCCCTATACACACACAGACACACACAGTGAATTACAGGCAGCGACGGATGTGAGTGACTGGAGGTGGGGGGGCGGGGGAGAGAGGAATGGATGGCGATCCATGCAGGTGGCTCCACCGCCTCCCCCAGCCCGCCAGCGACCGCGCAACCACCATTGCCCACCCCCGTGCCCATCTCCCGCACCAACTGACTGATAGACAGTGACTCGGTGACTGGGTGACAGTGACTGGGTGACAGTGGATGGGAGATAGTGACTGGGTAGGTGGGAGATAGTGACTGGGTGGGTGGGAGACAGTGACTGGGTGGGTGGGAGACAGTGACTGGGTGGGTGGGAGACAGTGACTGGGTGGGTGGGAGACAGTGACTGGGTGTGTGGGAGACAGTGACTGGGTGGGTGACAGTGGGTAGAGTGGGTGACAGTGACTGGGTGACAGTGACTGGGTGGGAGACAGTGACTGGTGATAGTGACTGGGTGGGTGGGAGACAGTGACTGGGTGACAGTGACTGGGTGACAGTGACTAGGTGGGTGACAGTGACTGGGTGATAGTGACTGGGTGGGTGGGAGACATTGACTGGGTGGGTGACAGTGACTGGGTGGGTGGGAGACAGTGACTGGGTGATAGTGACTGGGTGGGTGGGAGACAGTGACTGGGTGGGTGACAGTGGGTGGGTGGGTGACAGTGACTGGGTGACAGTGACTGGGTGACAGTGACTGGGTAGGAGACAGTGACTGGGTGATAGTGACTGGGTGGGTGGGAGACAGTGACTGGGTGACAGTGACTGGGTGGGTGGGAGACAGTGACTGGGTGGGTGACAGTGGGTGGGTGGCTGACAGTGACTGGGTGACAGTGACTGGGTGACAGTGACTGGGTGACAGTGACTGGGTGGGATACAGTGACTGGGTGATAGTGACTGGGTGGGTGGGAGACAGTGACTGGGTGACAGTGACTGGGTGGGTGACAGTGATTGGGTGACAGTGACTGGGTGGGTGACAGTGACTGGGTGACAGTGACTGGGTGACAGTGACTGGGTGACAGTGACTGGGTGATAGTGAGTGGGTGATAGTGACTGGGTGATAGTGACTGGGTGATAGTGACTGGGTGATAGAGACTGGGTGGGTAGGAGTGACTGGGTGGGTGGGAGACAGTGACTGGGTGGGAGACAGTGACTGGGTGGGAGACAGTGACTGGGTGACAGTGACAGGGTGGGTGGGAGACAGTGACTGGGTGACAGTGACTGGGTGGGAGACAGTGACTGGGTGATAGTGACTAGGTGTGTGGGAGACAGTGACTGGGTGGGTGGCAGTGACTCGGTGGGTGGGAGACAGTGACTGGGTGACAGTGACTGGGTGGGTGGGAGACAGTGACTGGGTGGGTGACAGTGACTGGGTGGGTGGGAGACAGTGACTGGGTGGGAGACAGTGACTGGGTGGGAGACAGTGACAGGGTGACAGTGACTGGGTGGGAGACAGTGACTGGGTGATAGTGAGTGGGTGGGTGGGAGACAGTGACTGGGTGGGTGACAGTGACTCAGTGGGTGGGAGACAGTGACTGGGTGACAGTGACTGGGTGGGTGGGAGACAGTGACTGGGTGGGTGGGAGACAGTGACTGGGTGGGTGACAGTGACTGGGTGGGTGGGAGACAGTGACTGGGTGGGGTGACTTACCTTGCCGCCGGATGCATTCCCCTGCTGCCCCCGATATCCCCGCGGAAACTGCCCGGGACGGGAGGTGGGCTCGGGGGGGGGGGGGGCACGGGAGGTGAGCTCGGGGTGAGTGCAGGAAGCTGGCCGCGGGGGGGAAGCGGGCCGCAGTAGGAGCTAGTACTTCCCCCTCCGTCTCACGTAACGTGCGGGCCGCAGAGGAGCTGGTGCATCCTCCTCCGTCCCACGTTGGGAGCGGGGGGGGGAGTCCCTGCTTGCCCTGCGCATGCGTGCGGGACCGCGGGGGATCACCATTTTTTTTAAACTTGAGCGGGGACGGGGACACGGACACTGCGCGGCCAGCCTCACTGCGACCCGGCAATTTTGGTTCCGTCGCCCGGTGCCGGGTCACGACCCACCATTTGGGAAACGCTGTTCTAGGCAACATACAGGAGGGTCTGGAGGAGGACCCTCCTGTACATGCTGCAGGGGATCATGAGCAGACATCCAGTTGGGCGGAGACACGTCAGAATGTGATTGCCACATATTTCTCAGGTAAGCAAAAATGTTACTTTAAATTTTTATGTATACTGTCTATCATGTTTATTTCAGTTAAATGTTACAATATTTTGTCATCATAGGATAATGTTGTCTCCACACATCTTGTGTATACAAGCTATGCTGTGTGTACGTGGCCACTTGTCTATGGCATGTGAATGTCACTCTTTTTTATTATAACCATGGCAATTATCATAAATAAAAAAAATATGTATCATGTGTGCATGAGCGGTGAATGTTGGCCATGTACATTATGAACTTTCGTGTTTACCTAATGCCTATTATTGAATTGTAGGTGCTATTGCTCCTCTTGTCCACGTCATGTGTAGTCAGCTTGAACAAATTATTATATGATCAACATTCTACATTATATGTACAGTATTATTGTATGTGCATTTATTTTTTAATCATACATGGAATAGTTCAAATATAAGACAATGTTAATTAATAGAGAAGTTACATCAGACCATTTTAAAATTGTTCATGATAAATGAACAATGGGAATTATGTCATAATGAAGAGAGGTGGCGCACGTTGCGTGACAAATCAGTTAAACTGATTTGTCAACACAACACAGGTCACGTGAGCGGTTCGCCCAATGAGGGCGAACCAGCTCCGTGACGTCACTAGATCCTCACCCAGGAACGGCCCCCACGGCCCGGTTGTATAGCCGGGGAAAGCACCCGCTTTACCTCAGCCTCAGTGTGCCTCCTCATGGCTGTGACAACATGTGCGCAGACTAAGGTACACGTGCTTAAAGAACTCTGCGCTATTAATCAACATTAGCCTTCTAATATTTAAAAAAAAACATTTTGTTTGGAGATATCTCTGAGTGTTTAGATTGGACGCCATCCAAATTTGCTCTTGTACGGGAAGAGGATGGCTTCATGCATCTTCTCATAGTGACAATTCTGCGCCGTCAAAGGACCACGTAACACTTCAAATGAGGACGCAACATCGATATGAGATGCAGAATAGTTAACTTACGATTACAAGATGAGGCTGCGGTCCCAGCAATGTCTGTGACACAAGCGCACGGCGGCGGGGGGGGGGGGGGGACGACTCGTGCACAGCGCTAACCGCGATCTGCGGTCTGACAGGGAGAGAGGGAGCTTGCGACTGGAGGGGGCGTGGTCGGGGATTTGCGGGGCGTGGCCATTACATCACGCGGCTAGTTCACCCTCATTGTGTGAACCGCCGGTGGGGGCGTGGCCACACCTCCGTCGCAGGGTTTGAACTCAATTTAATTGAGTTGAAAAAAAACCTGCAGCACAGCACGGCTGCACCTTCAGCGGGAAGGTGCGTACTGGGCCCTCCCCCATTGAGGGGCGCTGCTTACACGCACAGCGCACGCCGAGCCGTGCGCTGTGGCAGTGACTGGGACCGCAGCCTAAGGGTTCGATATGCAAGTGAGCCAATTGTGTAAATAAAAAAAACTAAGTATGGTTGAATGTAATGTTAACAAATATGTTTTTTGTCTCATTATATATGTTAGCCTTAAACGTGTGTATGTGTGTGTATATTTTATGCAGATGATGCTATGACATTTCAACAAGTACTGTCCAACTATTTATAGCAAGTGGTATACAATCATATTTACCTGAATTAGACCAGTCAATATGTCCTTGCTGGTATCCATTGTTCATGGATGGCATCTCTTGTTTATACATAGTGTAGTCAACTTCAAGGTCAAAAGACAATACCTAATGTGTGCTGCTAATCTGCACCCCCAACCAGCTGCAGACTATGGATGACACCATTGAGAGGAGCATTGCCAATTGTTATAGTGGCACCTTCAGTAGCAACAAAAGTGTAATAATTATGAAGTGAGTTAATAATTTATAATTGTACTGTGCACATTCCTGTACATATACATACGTGTGTATAATCATATACAAATATTAATTTTTAACACATTCACAGGTCTTAAACCAAACTTTTGGACATTATTATACAGCCTTTATCCTAATGTGGCGTAGCGGCGCAACTCTGATAACCATGGGCAGATGCAGTATATATTTTTTTCCGGAATATGTTCCGGTATTTTAGCGCTCGTAATATTAGCATATTATTAGCGCTGTCTGCAATACTGCAATACTGTCTAAAAACTCAGGTGGGCGTTCGCGAGCTGTTGTGTTCAAAGTCTAATACTGTAGCAGTTCAACCTACGTCAGTACACAGTCTGCGTGTGCGCATGCAGTAATTGCAAATTTGCATATTTATACATGCATGTACAGTGCTGTACTGTATGTCTCATTTTAACATTGTTGAAACGCATAGGCATGTACTGTAACAGTATCACATTTCGGCGTATACAGCGCTCTCCCCTCGCTCGCCCCCGCACACACACAGGCTAATGTACTGCACTATCTCACACTCAATTCTACTGCTCACTTTTAAAGCTTTACATTCTTCTGCCCCTCATTACATCTCAGCCCTAATTTCTCGCTATGCACCATCACGACTCTTGTGTTCTTCTCAAGGATGTCTTCTTTCTACCCCCTTTGTATCTAAAGCTCTCTCCCGCCTTAAACCTTTCTCACTTTCTGCCCCACACCTCTGGAATGCCCTTCCCCTCAATACCCGACTAGCCCCCTCGCTATCCACCTTTAAGACCCACCTTAAGACACATCTGCTTAAAGAAGCATATGAGTAGCACTGGATAATCATGGACACATGACACAAAGCTTGGCCCCCTGCAGACGCACTTACTAGTATTCCCTCCTACTGTCTCTGTACGTTCTCCATACCTACCAATTAGATTGTAAGCTCCTCGGAGCAGGGACTCCTTCCTTAATGTTACTTTTACAGTATGTCTGAAGCACTTATTCCCATGATCTGTTATTTATATTTGTTATTTATATGACATGTATTACTACTGTGAAGCGCTATGTACATTTTATGGTGCTATACAAATAAAGACATACATACATACATACATACTGCAGGGTATTTCAACTTCTTATCCACAGTACACCTCTCCCACACCATTCCTTTGAATGGATGGCTTTCTGTCTTCAATCACATTCCTGTCATCACATTCCTGCATGTATAATGTGCAGTGCAGTGCAGAGCCTGGTTTGATTTATTCTTCTGTGTTGATTATTAATGCTCATTGTGGAAAAAAAAGTTCAAGACTGACCAAAAATTGTATTTTTATTTTTTCTCGTCATTTTTTATTTTTATTTTCTCAACATGTGCCTGCCTAAACCATCTTTATGTTATGATATTCAAGCGGTGCTGTAGCTTGTGTGATTTTTATGTATTTGGGGGTGTGGGGATCAAATTATTATGATGACCTGCCTGTTGAAAATATGTCATACCCCTGAGGAAGAGAGCAGATCGCTCTTGAAACGCGTAGGGTGGAGGTTCAAGCCACGCACACATTGGTGTAGTACCCCCCGCACATCGGTGAATCAACGTGAGCTGCCAGCTAACCATCTCTTATAGCCGCCGACGAGTTGAACCAGCTGTTGCGGTTTCCCATTATTCAAGCGCCCTGCTTGGCGCCCTGCAGGAGTACCTGCTGACAAGTTGCGTCCACGAGCGGATAGAGACGCCAGCCAGCAGTGAGCAGCAGATAGACGAGCTCACGGTGGTCCGTGGCTGTCATCGTGCTGAATCAGCTGCAGCTGAGTTCCATCTGCTCAGACGTGCTTCCTGGAGCTGCAGGAGTCCCTGCTGATGAGCTGCACCCACGAGCCGACAGAGATGCCAGCTAAGCAGAGAGCAGCACACAGATGAGAGGGGATACTCTCTAAAATATCCACTGCCTGCAAACCTATTCCATCTGGTGAGTAGGCATTGCTATCATCAACATTGGTGCTACGGAGCAGTTGAACCACCTATTCAGATTTTTAATTGCTTAAATCTATATGTCCATGCAAATTGTGCATTATATTAAATATTAATTGTTATTAAATGATTTTATTGTCCTAAAAATACCATTTCATTATTCAGCTGTTATATGTTGTCTTATATGTTGTTTGTTTAATGTTTCAACAGTATTACGCTATGTGTTGTGCTTTCTCTTTGTTTTCAAGCCCACCGTGAGGATCAACAATCTTCACAACCAACAGGCTTGGTTTTCGTATATCCTTTATAGTGGTAAAATTTTATAGGCGCCCACGGAACTATTCCCTGTCCATACTGTTTTCCTGACCAGGGGGTCAGGCTTTGTGTCCTAGGCAGCCCCTTATGTATAGTTTGAATTAATATATAAGGTAATAGTTACTACACCACACACATTGCGGTTAGCGCTACCTGTTTTGTTGTTTATGTCTTTGAACTACAGTACAGCTAATCCATCATGCAGCTTTACCCCCTCCCCCCCGCAGACATACACAAGGCTCGCCCAAGGATTTCAACTTTTTATAGACACCTCTCGAAAACCATTCATTTTCATAAGCTTGTCTTTGTGCTTTTCAACCTCTCTCAGACCATTAGTTAATTTTCCTATTGTTGGCTTTCCCTTATGTTAATCTGATTATGTAACCAATTATTAAAAAGGTAACCAATTATTAAAACTGTATGTCTTCTTGAAGAATCCCCCCCACACACATTCACAGTGAATTTAAAGTTCAAAGAAATAAAATCTTGATGTAATTAAATATGTATTTTATTTTATCAGTAAAGAAAAATACAAATAATCATTGAGAGAGGGTTTTTTTTGTGGGAATCATGACTGTAGATACACTATTGAAGTATGCAGAAGAGAAATAACAAAATAGTACAGCACAGTTGAAAATTGAGGGCCGGTGGATAATCATGAATAATGCACATTGATAATAATAAAAACAGTAATACAAATTTTCCGTCTTTATCTTCTTCCTCATTCTGTGTAGTTCATTGAGAGAGGGGAGGTTTTGTGTAAATCATGACTGCAATTTAGATACACTTTACTGTACACACAGTTCACAAAATTTACACATGATCCCCCCCCCCCCGTCCATCCTTTTTTCTCTGAAAAGACAAGAAAAGAAAAAAATTGTGCCGTTATGTGTATACTGTATTATGGCATTGTGTACTGTATAGCTACTCCATATTGGACTACAGTATGCAGATAATACTGTCAAACTAGTCTATACTGAAACTACTGAATACTGTAACTACTGTTAAATACTTTGTAACCAGATGGCTAGTGCTGCTCTCACAGGAAAGAAAAAATCTGTGCAATACTTACCTGTATCATACTGTACTTGGTGTGCCTGTATTTACCATACTACAGTACAGTACTATACCATACTACCTTCCTGATGCTTGCCCAGTACGCTCGATCACAATGGGCAACACAGTCGCAATATGGTCAATATATTTATTGCATCATTCCACGGTGAGTACATCGTTCCAAAAACTCATTTTGCCTTGCGCCAACGCATCCTTTTTGGAGGGTTTCACGACTTTTCGGATATGATCCTTCAGCTGATGCCAGACCATTTCAATTGGATTGAAGTCTGGCAATCTGTCATTGGAGGGAGAAAAAAAGGACAATTAGATAAAGAGATACACAGTAAAAATAGTCGGAAAAAATGAGACACGGTTACTGCACTTACTCCGCTGGCGTCTTCACCCAGTTGATACCGCGCTCAAGAATATGTGCTGTACTTCGGATCGTTTTCCTGGTAGAAACGGTGACCATCTGGGAACTCACGTGTGATGTATTCCACAATCTCAGGCACAATTTGCTCTTGGAAAAAAGCTTTATTCATGATTCCTATAACAAGAAAAGAAAAGTGCTCAAAAAACTGCACACTAGTACAGTGCATAAGGCAAAAGTGTGTGACTTATTTTACCTTCAAAGATGACAATGTATCCTGGTCCACGCCTAGAGATGGCACCCCACACATGCATCTTCACTGGGTGTTTTGGACGCGGCTTCATAGATATGCGACCTTTTTTGTGGAATGCAAAGCTGGCAAATCTCTCCAGCGATACAGTAGACTCGTCAGTGAAGATGCAATCGTGGAACGTTTCTCCACTGTCGATCCATGCCTGGGCCTGGACAACTCTCTTGATCTTGTTAATGTCCCTTATCATAGGGTATGCTCTGTAATGACAAGGAATAATTTTATAGGTACAGTACAGTTTCTTAAACAACACTTTAACCTCCTGTACTGTCCAGTATTAACCTCACACGTCCATATTTCCATCCAATTTTGCGTCTCATCTTCTTTATGCTGGTCTCGGATACAGTGAGATTGTGATTTTTCAGCAGAGTGTCTTTGACCCTTAAGGCACTCTTCTCATCATTCTCTTCACTTATTTTGTCGACCAGAAGAGTTGTCTCCCTACAGTGTACAGAAAAACAACAATCATGTAAGTTACAGTGCAGTAGGCCACAAGTACAGCACATCATTTACAGTAAACAATAATAGATAGATATACTGTATTATATAGTAATATAAATAAACAGAAATAAATATAATATTAGATAGGTCTATACTATATCGTTATATTAATATGCAGCAATACAAACAATAATAGATAGATATACTGTATTATATAGTAATATAAATATACAGAAATAACTATAATATTAGATAGATCTATACTATATAGTAATATTAATATGCAGCAATATAAACAATAATAGATAGATATACTGTATTATATAGTTATATAAATATACAGAAATAACCATAATATTAGATAGATCTATACTATATGGTAATATTAATATGCAGCAATACTGTATAAACAATAATAGATAGATATACTGTATTATATAGTTATATAAATATATTTACGAGTTAGTTACCGTTGGTGTCCTCGTGCGTTGTTTGGTCTTACCGTGTGCATGACAGCACACGGTGGTTGTTGGTACGAGGCCAGAAGCGGTTAACCAGCGTTGGATATCTGCAATTCGTTGTCCGCTCGTGTACATCTCCTTAATTCTCATGCTGAGATCCTTTGAAATCTTTTTAACAGGCATTGTTGCGAGAAGAAAGAAATACAAGCGCACCCCCTCCACCAGAAGAATATGTGTACAGTATGCCGTTGACGAGGATGACATGACAACCCCGTCAAGACCACACCAGGAGACAACACGGCGACCAAGACAGGAGGAAAGCATCCACCCAGACAACCTACCCTCGCCCGCCGCCACAAGCAAACCCGCTCCCAGAAGAACACCCGCTCCCAGGATCCAACCCACATATGCTTGCATCGATACGGTGCCCGACATCATCCTGCACGAGCTGCCCAATCCACTCAGGGAGAAGTATAGGGTGATGAGTGCTGATTTACCCCAGAAGTATGCCGTGTTAATTTTCAAGCACCACGTGTCCTAGTTGGTGTACTGCGGGTGGGCCAACCATGTAAACTACGAAGGAAATCGCGAAAAAAGGGCGCTTCCTGAAAATTTAAGAAGGACTATTGTGGAGGAATTGCGGCGCTATTTTTCAATTACAGATCCTGTAATGAAAATCGTGAGAGACGCCATTAATGGTATTTTGCATCATACAAGGCATCGGCCCTGGAAGGACAATCTGGTGGGGATCGAATTTGCGTGACTGTTCAAATGTTGCTTATTTTTTGACTTGTTGCTTGTTTTAACTTGTATTAATAAAGAAATGTTTTTACTTACACAAGACCTGCACAATTCTAGTCCTCGAGGGCTGCAAACAGACCCGGTTTTCAGGATTGAAAACCGGGCCTGTTTGCGGCCTTCGAGGACTGGAGTTGTGCAGGCCTGACTTGCTGTTCAGCACACCGTCCTTGTTTTACATTTTATTAATAAAGAATTTTTTTTACTAACACCATACTGTTGTGCTGTAAATGTTTTGACTTTCTGTACTTTAATAATGGAGATGTTGCGTGTTCTAAATTTAATTAATAAAGAAATTTTTTTACTTACACAAGACCTGCACAACTCCAGTCCTCGAGGGCCGCAACCAGGCCTGGTTTTCATCCTGAAAACCGGGCCTGTTTGCGGCCCTCGAGGACTGGAGTTGTGCAGGTCTGACTTACTCTACTGTACACCATCCTACTGTAAATGTTTTGACTTTCTCTTCATAAATGTTTTTACTAGCAGTACACCATACACCTGTACATGTTTTGAATTGCTGTACACTTTAAATGTTTTTAAATTGTATTTGTAAATAAATGTTTTACTTACTCCATAAATGTTTTTGTACTTACTCCACCAATAAAAGAAAATGTTGATTTGTTTTAAATTGTTCCATTGTCTCCTTTTATACTGTAACAAAATACAGTGTTTCTAGAACATACTGTACAGTACTGTACTGTATACTGTAGGCATGCTCAGAACATCACAAGAGTATTAAAACAATACTGTACATGCTGTACGGGTATAGAATACACATATGTACTGGAATACATGTAGAATAAATGCATACTTTTTATTTTTCGGGTTTATTATACAGTATATATATATATATATATATAAAGTATTGTATACGGTCTGAAAACAACAGCATACTGTTTCAGATTTTCTATGAAGCTCTCAGTTACAGTATTCTATCCTAATCAATAGCAACGGCCACTAAACTGTTGACTCCGGTACATTTTTTTTTTACACAAAGCGATATTATCCATCGAAATCCCTCCATTTGCCGTTGTCCGCATGAGATGACAAAGTTTTCTTTTCTGAGGAAAAACAAAAGTACAAGTTTTACTGTAATGGTCAGTCAGTTCCCTAAAGAAGTTCCCACAGTCAGTCCCACCAATAATTTTCTTGGGGGGCGTCTCCTGTTCACATGCGCATGCGCCTACTGTCGATGTGATGACACGCATATGCGTTTCAAGAAGGTTCCAATGCGCATGCGTCTAGCTATCCACCAATTGTTCAGTATCTACTGTAGAAGCTGCTCAGCCAATTATATTGCTTACAGGAGAATCGCTTGACGGTGCATTGATATTGATATTTCAAAAACAGAATAAAATGCGGCAACATTACTCACCATAGACATTTCCAATCAGCTGGCGCCGAGCCACTGCCAGTCCCGTATTCTTGATTATACACATGTAGTTGACCGGTGACAGAGGGACTACTACACCTGTAGTCAGCTGATGAGGCTGGAAATCGCTTTGGAACATGCAAGCTTGTTAGAATCTGTACGCGAAATCCAGCTTAGGCTGCAGGTATCCGGGCGGGGACAGACAGCAAGAGTTGCCGGTCACCAGGTTTTCACTGACGGACAGTTATTGGAAGCCGGTGCTGGCGCATTGCCTGCCTGCGACTGACGTTTCTTAGTTGGTTTTAACATGACCTTTCATCTTTTGAAGTCTCCATGATCAAAGATATGGGAAAAATCTGGTGCTACACACCAATACCCTCCTTTAACACGTGTGCGGGATCAATACGAAAAAAACACGGATCAATACATAACTATTTCCTTATTGCACGCTTCCACACATGAGCATCTGGTGAAAATTTGTAAAAGTCATAGTTTTCGATAAAATACTGATAAATTTGACCAACTGTTGCCATCTTATCATCTGTTGCATTAATCACGGTCCATATTAAATAAGCGTACGTTATGTCGGGTTTTTGGAACACGGACCGCAGTAGCTCACTCGTCGGGACTCGCAGGACAATAAAACAACACCAGACACTGCACATGTATTTTTTAATATGAAAAGCCTTAATTAATACATTATTGTAACTTCTTCAGTACCAAGGTCCATTTACAATGGGCCACTGTTGTATTTTTTTTTGAACACCTGCAAGTCAACACATTATTGAAGCGCATGCGCATTACAACTCATAAATATCTGCCTCCTGGCGGATACACGAAGAATTGCAACCAATTAAATCCGAACCATTATCAATAAACACATCAATAAACACATCAACCGCGGGTGACGCCGGCATGAATGCAACATGAATGCGGCATTAACGCAGTGAAGTGCGTGGCATTCGGAAAAAATCCCCGAAAAAAATCGGAGATATCGGAGAATAAAAGGGGCCGCGGCTGTATATATATATATAAACAAAACCAGCGCTAACACATAAAGATACGTGCATAAATAATACACTCAAGATAAAATAAAATACCAGAATTAAATAAAGTCCAGTCCAGTGGGCATCAAACAGATGGAATCAATCCTCACTGGTGTGTGAGTCATTATAGGTCAAATATGTGATGTCATCAAAAGGGAGTCACATGGTGTACAACAACTAATTAGATTGTGGAATTGGTTCTCACGATCTGATTGGCTGAAATACCATGTGACGGCAGCCATCTTGGATTTATTGACGTCATCTTAAAGGCAATGAGGCACAGCCATTCTGATTGGCTGGCATCATTCCCTTTAAGCAACGTCACAAAAAAAAAACAATTAAAGTCAGCACATGGTTTTAACAGCCAATCAGATGGCTGTTAAACCAGTTCGAGGCAAAATGTGACGTTGCAAGCTCTATTTAAGGCCTTGACACATCATTTGAGCCCAAGAAGATGACGAGACAACATCGGTTGGGATCTACCATGGGGCTTTTTGGATTACAAGAAGAAGATAGAAGATTAAGAAGATCAAGAAATTGTGCCAGATGAAGATAGAAGAAGGTGATTAAAGAAAGATTTGGGTACCTGATTCGGATCTTCATGGCGGATGGCATTGGATGCTGTTTGAGGCCTTTAAGGTACATGAGCTTCCTATTTCCCCGGGAGTCTGAGGGCCAGCGCTTCTAATGTAAGTAATATATTGCATGTTTGCAAATGTCTTTTTTTTTTTTTTACAGGTTTTTACATTGGATGTGTTTTTTTAATTTTTTTATTTTTGAACGTTGAGTGATAATATATTAATCTGTACTACTTTAGAGTACAGATCAATATATTATTAGGTCAATATTTGGGGGGCATTTCTGGAGTTGTATTGCTGCTGTTTTTACTATGTTAGTCTTTTATGTGGATGTAATTGTTTGGTATTTTTCAGCTTGATTGAAATAAAATGTTGGCGATTGTTTTTCTTTTTTAATGAGTTATGTATTGTGTTGGCTAATGCGTTTAATGGTTGTTTCTGATATGTTTTTATTTTATTTCTTTGTAGTTTAATGTTTCAATTAATTCATTAATGTTGTATTTATTAATTGTTTTCATTGGTTACTGTTAGAATTATTTTTGAGTTGGTTTAGTTATTAATTGGTTTGATTGGTTAATAGTTTAATTAATTGATTGTTGATCTTGTTATTGCTTGTAGTAATTGGATTAGCTGGCTACTGTTTTTAATTAGTGAAGTGTGTTTTTTTGGAGTTTTTTAATGTTTTATTATTGTGTGTTTTGTGCATTAATGTATTGTGATTAGGGTACCCATTGAGTGCTATAGAGGCTTATCATACCCATATTATTATATGGGTATGATGTACCACTATACTACTCAATTGGTACAGGGTGGGTATAGTGAGTCCAGGGTGGGGGGTTCGGCCTCCCGGGTGGGTAGCTGGGCAGGGTGGGTTAACCCCTTAATTACTAAAGTGGTTATTAATCGCTAAATTGATTGAGGGGTTAGGGGCCATTAGAATGTCTTTATTATGTATGTATGCTTTCTGACAATGGAGGACAGAGGGACCTGCTGTATTGTGAGGAGGACGGCCAACATATTGCTGTGGTAAGTAGAACTGTATTTATTTACTTTATTTATGCTGTCTAATGCTTTGTTTAATAATGGGCAAATAATCTATTATCCATATCTGGATAATAGTTATTTTGCCCATTACTGTACTGTATGTGTTTGGGTGGAGGGGTGGGATTGATTGAAATGTAGGCCATGTTTATTTGTTGACATACAGGGTTGGTACCTTAGGTCTGCGGGGACCTATGGAGACCACCTGAGGACCCCGTACGCCCACGGGTACCACCTGCGGACCCACGGAGGACACCTGCGGGGAAGAACCGGGGGCCCCACAGCAGTAGGAGCCCCGTGGACCCGCAGGGACAACCCAAGGCCCCAACGACTCCCGTGGGAACCACCCGAGGGCCTCAGACACCTGTGGGGTTGACCCGGACACTCGCGGGCCCACCCGTGGACCCCATTGTGGCCCACGGTGACCTGCGGGGACCACCTGGAGGCCCATGGTGCCTGGCGGGAACCACCCGGAGACCCCTAGACCCTGGGGTAGTGGTGCACTGTGGGGCCTGCAGACACCCGTCAGGACCACTGGGGAATACCGTAGGTCTGGGATATGAATCCTCTATGTTAAAAAATAAATAATGGTTTTACATTATGGGGGGCACGGAGGGGGTATTGATGTATATTAAATATTGCAATTTTATTGTGGCCTAGGAGGTGGGTTTTGGGGCTTTTGTGTATGTGTGTATTGTTTTTATTGTGTGTATCGGGGGTGGGTGAAGGGGGTATTAGCCCCAAGGATGGGTGTTTAGACCTTGCGGGTGGGTAGCGGTTGGGTTAACCCCTTCATTACCTTAGCGGTATTAATGAAGGTTAATTACCGCTAAGGTAATGAAGGGGTTAAGTCCACCCGCAACCCCCCAACCCCCACCCCCCGCAAGGCCTAAACACCCACCAAGGACCAAATACCCCCTTCACCCACCCCCGCTCCCACAATTGCCTTACTAGTTAGCCGCTAGGGTAATGAAGTGTCTGTAAATGCATTTTTCCTGCATCAGATTCATGCCGGGGGGCTCCGGTGCTGGTATTAATGTGTATCTGCTCCGGAGACCCCAGCATCAATCCTATGCAGGAAAAAGACCAACATTTTTCTAAGTCCTGACTTAGTCATCGACGCATCTCCCCACCAATCTGCCATCTTTTTGTGGTGTTTTGATTTGGGGAGAAAATCGCCATTTTAGGGCCACGATAGATGGCGAGATGCAAATCGCGGCTTCTAGAATCGTGCTTGTTTATGAACATTCCGTAAAGTGTCGAAAAGTGGCTTATCGCCGCTCAGTGTGAGATTTGATTTTGTTCAAAAACTTTTTCGCCGATTCAGGCCGTTATCACCCACTTATCGAGGCTTACTGAAATGAGTAGCCATTTTGGGCGATAAGTGGGCGATAAGTTCCTTATCGACGCTTTTTGCATGAGGACCTTAATGCCATGGCTGATGCGCATTATCTTAAGACTACATTTACAGATTTTGATTTCCCTCAAAGAGGAAATAGTTAATTAGTTATTGTATATACAGAATAACCAACCAAAGTTTGTTGCAGCTCTTTTGGGACAGGAACATTTAGATTTAGACAGTTTCCTTTTTAGTTGATGGTTTTTAAACTAAGCATCTGGGAGCCTTTTTTTTAATCTCAAAAGAAGCTCGGAGCGATTCACCACCCATCTGTCCTAGTGCACATTAAAACAATCACCTCAAACAATGTTCCCATTGCTGAATACTTTAAAACTATTTTCAAAGAAGTGCAAGTTCTGCAGTGTGCATTTTTTAATTCTATTTCTGCATATTAAGCGCTTGCTTCTAAAACATACAAACAACAAAACTGTGTTAATCTTTGTATACTTGTATTAATCCCTTTAATTTATAAACCAACAGTGGAGCCATATGTGACTTTACAAAAACTCCAGTTTGAAGTTGCAGAAGAGGCTTTAAAGAACAAGTTAGTTAAATAAAATGGTTGTGCTACATTCAATAACAGTTTCATAGCCAAGTTCGATGATGAAACGGGTGGCCTATTTCAATATTGCAAGGCTTGATTTGTTTTGTTTCTTCAGAAACAGTAATGTTTTATACGCACAGCTCAATTAACTCAGTTGTAGTATTGGAATGTCTGTTTTATATTTTCCTGTCCTTATTTGTGTTTTATGCTAAAGAGTGAGATAGGACAAATACCTCGAAAGAGGTTTGTGTGATCACATATATGCAAAGAAATTGGGGTTTGTCAGTGCTATTATGCAACCCCAAAGTACTCTGATTGGTAGCGATCTTAGAGCTGAGAACCTTTCGCATGAGGTGGTAAATCATGAAAATTAGCCTTATTTGAGTTGAGTAAGAAGCCATGGTTGAGTCAGAATTTGCAAGCAATTAGCCAAGCATTAAGTCAATATGCATGGCAATTACATTTAAAATGGTAATTTACAAAATTCTCTAAAATTGCTCGATTTGCTTAATGCTAAGACTATAAATAGGGAACACACATGTTTGCTCACTGTCTGGCAATATTTAGCTGAACGCTTACTAATTTGTAAACATTATTAGCATTTTGAGTTTGACCAATTTCCCATATCGCTTGTAGCAATAAAAGCAATTATATCTCAGCCTCCATTTGATTGAGTTAATGGTGTAGAACAGCCTAATTTGCTGTCTCAAAGCAGCTTAAATCCAGCCCACAAATCCTTCTAAACTAGAGAGGGAGTAACTAGTAATGATGGGCAAGTAAGAAATGGAGGGAAAGGGAGAGTTGAACATGTACAGTCTGAAACAAATGGAGAATGGGCACTGTAACAGTTAAAGAGCAAGAATTTCATAATAGTACAATTCACAGAGTTTGTTTGTCTACCATATCTAGAAATTGGAAGAGTGAGCCCAGTGACAGTGATGGATAAACAGTCTGATTGTATATACAATTACTTCCTAGAACCAACTTTACTCTACGCCAGTTAATCCCAGATTCACCGTGCTTTGTTAAGTCAACTTTTCATCAGGATGTAGCTTTGTATTAAATATACCTGTTATGGTATATTAGTTGTCACACCTTAGGGGGCTTTACTAATATCCATACACTGAAATATGGAGGTAGGGGAAAAAGGAAATCAAGGGGTGAGAGAGTGAAATTTACATTTCCCATGTAGTTCAGGTGTGAGAGAGAGAACAGTAGAGTTGTTTTTAAACTGTGAATTACTGTATGTCACATACAGTATGATTGTCAATCCAGATTTCCACTTTTCTCCAGCAACCCTACATCCTCTCTTTAGAGAGTGTCCCACTAATCTGTCAACGTCTCATTGGAAAAGTATACTGTATTTTGTTTTTCAGTGACAAAGTTACAATACGGTAAGTGAATTCTGTTGTACAGTATTTCATTCCCCCACAATAACATCAGCTGAATTGGTCATGCCATATCCCTGTCAAAGCACCAAGCCTGCAACGAGAAAGGTGATTTGTCTGTAGAAAAGAGTGGCACCTCAAAATAAGACAAAATAATGTGGTTAATGAAAGTGAAACACCTCCCAAGTGTCATGTGAACAATCCAACATATTACAGAATTATAAGAGCAGCAATACATTAAATATCCCAAGTGTTTTTTTTTTATAAATCAATTGTGTAGTATTAGAAAATACTTTATTCCCCACGCACTCCTCATTTTACCTTTTAATGAGTTTTAATGTTCTACATTCAAAATCCTATGTTTTTTTAATACACCAATTGTGTAGTAATAGATAATACTTACTGCATTTATTTACACTCCTATCCCTCACAATTTATGGCCGTTTTAATAAGTGTTAATGTATTAAGCTTCCTTGGGTTGCTATAGCAACCATTTACAAAAGCACAGCACTTCCTCTTTTGTAGTAGCTAGCCATATTGTGAACCCAGGGAAGCAGGATCTTTGCCGATCCCGGGAGAATGGGCTGATCGGCAGCTTAGGGAATTACATTTGCTTAAAGCTAAGCAACTGCTGCCTCTATTAAAACAAAAAATAAATGTAAAACAATGTAAACTGTATTGCCACTCATATTATTGACCTGGTCCTTTTTTATGATAGGAGGGAGTGCATCTTCTTTCTATCTTCATTGCTGTGTGTCAGTCAACCTGATAAAGAAAGGATGTAACAATACACAATACAAAGAAACAGAACAACTTCTATAAGGGTCTGTTTTTTGTTGTTGTTGAGAAACTGAAGTGTATATATATATATATGTACTGTATATATCTACATATATATGCAACTATTTATAAAAGTGCATTAAAAAAGTGCTGCGTACAGTACAACAACTGTTTAATCTCAATTTTAACATATTAGTTAATGTAGATTTAAAAGCCCTCTTCTCTGACTTGGGCCTTCAACTCTTTTGACAGAACAGTACTTTCCAGGAAATGCACATCCTATTAAGTCTATTTTTATGTTGTGAGATAATTGCCTGGGGAAAGGAGGTCTAAAACTAAATGAAAAACAGCTCCCTGTAAGCAGTTGGTTACATTCCCAGTTATATACATAATAAAGAAATAATCTAAACCTTATACTATAACACCTTCATTAAATTGAAACGGCTTGTCTGACTGTGCTTCCAGGTGTTTGGGATTGTGCCAAATGATATATTTGTATTCCTTTGTTCCATGCTGCAATATGTATGTATTAAGCACACATGAGCTGATATTTAGTGGACTAGTTTAATTACAGAAAGCTAATATTGCTCGCAATTTCTTAATATGTTCTCTCATTGACCATTTCTCTTTTTCCAATGCATCAAATGCTAAAATAATGTGATATTTGGACCAACTCAAAGGATAGTATTGGGGCTTTTAAGGCTCAACAAGGCACCTCGAGGCCTAAACAAATTCACCTTATGACAGCATAAGCCCCAGTGACTATGATAGTTAAAGTCAAACTGGTTTGAATACGCCTGTGCCTGAGAACTGAAATGCATTGCATTGCAGTACACACAAGCCCTCTGGCACTATTAAGTCTCAACACTCTTGCACTCAATCTGCCCTCAGTGTCTGGAGAGATATACACAGTCTAGGTCCACAAACTGAATAGTTGCTTTAAATGCAGCCATTACAATTTAAAGGTAGGTATTGTCTCCTGTAATTACAAAGCACTGGTGAAATACAAAGCATATAAATACTGACAATGATGACAGATAAGGACAATTAGATCCACCTCGTCTGCCCATTTTTCTTATTTACTAGGAAAGTACAGATCCGGCATGAGTACATCCTTTATTTTGTACTTCTTCGGAATTTCAGCTCCTATTGTGAGATGTTTCTTTTTATTCTTTAAATACACCACTTCTGCTTGGAGGATGTTCCCCCCTCTCCCGCAGGTAAATAGTTGGAAACAGGGAGGGAGGAAATAAGGAAGGGAGGAGATAGAGAAGGAGAAAGTACTATTTTTGAATTCATTATGGTGCTAGTGAGTCAGGTACCACATCCCTTTGCTGCCCTGATATTTTCTCAGCCTTCTGAAACCACTCAAGGTAGAATAGATGGGAGAATTTACAGTTTGCTGAAAACATATTTGGCTAACTATGCAAAGGGAAGCTGGAGGAGGATCAGCACAAGCGCTCACCTTAGTGCTACACTCCTTCCATACATAATACAGGTGATCTTAGGACTTCTGACTTATTATTTGTCATAGTTCTTCCTATTTGTAAGGTTTATTTTATGCATTTATGTGACCAAATTATCCTCTTTAAATTTTGAATAGTCTGTTCTTTTAGAAAGGTTTTATACAGAAAGCCCATATTTCATAATGATATAAACTCCAAATGAATACCATAAAAATAAAGAAATAGATTTTAATGTGTTCTTTCCTGTGTGAAAGTTCCTTATGCAGTATCCTTTCATGTCGATGTATATTTTGTTTTATTTTCTTTGAATAGCGTAGTATAGGTACTCCCATGTTATAGGTCGGTATGCAATCCCTCTATCACAGTAAAAACCTCCATCTTACATCAGAATTCGCTGCAGCAGGACACCCTCATATATCCAGCAGATTGCTATTAACAGCTACTTTTAGCTATAACTTAATTAACGGTACGTTATTTTCGTGTGTTAAACATTTCGCTGCTTAGTAAATACCATATAAAAATGAATTAGGCTATAATGAACTCATTTGCTTCTAATTAAATATTACAGCTGTAAATCGTAATGCCAGCCTTTTCCCGGGGAGGAAAACATAAATCATATGACAATATTTTCTTGAGTGAAGATGGCATTAGTCAACCCCACGTTAAATAGCCCAACGCCCTTTAATGAATCTAGCCCACCGGTGCGCAAAGTGGGGGGGGGGGGTGCAGATTTTTTTTGGGGGGGTGGGGGGCACGGGCTGTGGCAATAGCCCCGTACTCTTCCCCGAGGCATTTAAATTAAATGCCGGGGGATAGTGTGAGGCCTCTGCAACGCACTTACCTGGATTCAGACAAGCTGCTGTGACGCATCGCCATGGCAACGCGGCGTCAAATGATGCGGAGTGACATCACAGATCCATCTCAATTGCAAAGGGGCACGTGACCCCGCGGCTTGATTTGACGCCGCCAAACCAGGTAAGGGGGGACGAGAGCGAGCAGGCAGGTGGGCACAGCTCAAAAGGTTTGCGCTCCCCTGATCTAGCCCATAGTCTATGAGTTAGGATTGTTACAGTTTTTCAATGGGTTTTTTTCTCTGTAAAGAAAGATCTAATATGTAATTTCTCTATTTATTTCACTACTGTCAATGCCAAGCTAGTATATACTGCTGCTTTTTATATGACTACAAGGGACTCTTTTTAATAAAGGATTCCAGAGCAGAAGCAAACTGTGATGTAATACAAGCCTTCCTTAAAATCTTTTTTATAACAAGTATGTGTCAGTTCAATGCACATCAGATTCCAACAAGCTACACTCACAGCATCTCTATGTGGGCTTTTTAAAGCGTAATTCAAGTGATTATTATGCAATGTGTCTCTTTACCAATTTCATTGAAACCATTACACAATTGTCAGCATACCTGTATGTTTTTGCTGTTAACGATTGCTCTTATCATAGTTTCAAACTGTGAGAAATCAATTACATCCTTTGAATTGCTCCTATAACTGCATTTAAATGCCTCTTTGCATTTTCTGTCAAAGTAAAATGTACCTTGTTATACAAAACATACACAGGGCTTGTTGCTATATTAATCCTTTTTACTTAACATGGATTGGTAACCATGAGTTGGAAGGGTTAATATACCCCACATGTAGAACACAGAATATTCACTTTCACTTAATATTCACTTTCACTTCTGTGGTAACAGTTCCACGGCTTGGGAGCCAACAGTCTGGGAGCTCAACATCTGGACACCATTTGGAGTTGTCTCTTATGGATAGCCGTGTGTGTACCTCCGGTGAATTTCAACCCTCAACATCTCTCTGCCTCTAATCTATATTTAATGTCTCATGACCAGTAGGCAAAGAAAATTCAACTAAATACTGGCCTGGAAAAAGAATGATCACTGGGAAAACTATTCTAAGTGTTCGCCAACAAAATATATGTGACAGAAATACTCTTTAGAGATTAGGAGCTTATTCGGCTGGAGTTATAATAATTACAATGTATGATTACTGTGCCCACATAGTAAAAATGTCTTTAATAAAATGTGCTCCCTGTGGAAGGGAAACCTCTGCTACTAGCTGAATGTCAGTCATAAGGATAAGAGACCCCAGGGATCTGGAATCTTTTACTTGCCCTTTTCATTACAATGTTGTTAGCATAGTGTTTCCTCATATTCTTCTCAAAGCAAATGAGTTGGTAATCATGTGTAAACCCTGCCCTCAAGAAGGAACATGTGGTGCTTTTTTCCCCTGCAAATCTACCACAGGGAGTTCCCACACAGAACATAATTACATCTCTGCCATATGGGCTCATTTATATTCCATTACAGGTTAAGCTAATAAGATTTAGGAATATGTTTCTGATACCTCAAATATTGTGAGCACTGCCAAAACACTTTTTGATTGGCTATCTGATTACTGCTGATTTTTTTTACTGAGGTTTAGTTATTCACAGTAAGAAAATTTTAATTTACTGTTTGGTAAGCAAACCATGGAATTTTTCATTTTTTACCCCTGGAATATCTACACCTCCTTGGAGCTCAACTTTATTTAATCAATGTCCCCAGTTAAATAAATGAAATTCAATTTTACACAAAAGTTTGGTATACCTAATTGTGTTTTTGAAATGGATCTGGTCTGTCTGTTTAGTAAAGTAGTACATTAGTTTATTCATTAGTACAATAAATTAATTTACTCACCTTCCTCACAAACAGGGGTTTACATTAGATCAAAGAACATGTTATGGACTGCACTGTCATACCATGTAACACAATGTTTGAAAATATTTGCAAGCTGCGGTTGCACTCACGGGGGTCTGGAAGCAGAGATGCAGGGGGAGCTTCAGCCTCCCCTCCTCTCTATGTGGTTATACATGTTAACATTATGCTAATGTATGTTACAGAGTTTGTATGTACAGCACCCCTACCCAAAAAATAGTTCCTGCTCGTCTGGCTGCACTTTTTGTTTTCCTCCTAACCCAGGTCCTCCCATTTCAGCTCTGTCCCATGCCCCTGAGAATTCCACCTTTAAATTCCAAAAAGGGCTATCTGTCGCCCATATAAACATCCAGAGCCTGCTGTCCAAACTGGATGAACTAAGGGCATGGTGCTTTATGCATAAACCCAAAGCCATCGTTCTTACAGAAACATGGCTATCCCCTAAAACCCCTGATGCAAATATTGCCATTCAGGGATACTCTATTTTTAGGAGAGATAGGTCAAAGAGAGGAGGAGGGGTGTTATTTTATATTGCAGACACATTACAATTTACACTGTTAAATTGCCCACCAAGCCCACCCTCTTTTGAAATTCTAGTTGGCAAAATCTGCCTCCCCTTTTCTAAGCCCATCTTGCTTGCTGGCATCTACCACCCCCCTAAAGCCCCTCTACAATCCTTGACTGATATCAACCAATTTCTTGGCTCCATTTCCTCTCTGAATGAGAAGAGTGAGCTGCTAGTTCTTGGGGATTTCAACTTCAATTGGCTTGACCCTAAAAACCACAAAATCCAGATACAACTCAAGTTACTTAACCTATCGCAACTCATTTCCCAACCCACACAGATAAACCTGAAATCGCATAACCATTCCTTGCTTAAACTGGATGATTCTCTCCTCAATCCCCAGCAGAATCCAATCCTCTGGCATCCTTCCTGATATTTTCAGTGACCTTGCAATAGTGTACAGTGTAAGGAAAATTTAACCGCCCCATTCAAGCCATAAAGTTCTCCTCACTAGAACATTTAAAAACTTTAACCCACAACAGTTTCTGGATGACCTTACCAACTGTCCATGGCACAGAATCGATTTAATTCCCGACCCTGATTCTGCGCTCGACTATTTCCAATCCGAGTTCTTAAAACTCTGCGATACCCATGCTCCACTACGCAAAATAAGGGTACGGGGGGGCCACCTTCCATGGGTTACACCTGACCTTATAGCACTCTACCAGTTCAGGGATGCCTTGTGGAAAAGCTACAAAGTAACTGGCACTACCAAGGATCTCAATCACTACAGATGCATGCGGAACATGTGCACAAGGCAAACAAGGCATGCAAAAGCACAATATTACTCTGACAATCTCCACCAGAATACATCAAACCCAGCTAACTTCTGGAAGGTTATCAACAATATATTCCAGCCTTCTAACCATCAACAACCAAGTAATATCACTAAGGGGGATATTACCCTGACAAACCCCACTGACATCGCAAATGCATTCAATGATTACTTTGTGGGGTGTGCCACTAACTTATTAGCGAAACGCAGCACAAACCCCAAACATGATGCTCATCCTGGGAGTATCCCTATAGTTCCACCCCCTCCCAACACTGCCCACAATTTTCAATTTGGCCCAGTATCTGAAGAGGAGATTACAGAAGTGCTCCTCAAACTAAAACTAAGCAGCCAATGTGGACCCGACTTACTACAATATAGGTTCCTACGACTTGGTGCCCCAGCCATTGCCAAACCAATTGCGTCTATAGTCAACTCTATCCTGTCTGCAGGCCATATCCCTAAGACCTGGAAAACTGCCAGAGTTGTCCCAATCTTCAAAAGTGGGGACAAAAACACTGTCTCAAACTACAGGCCAATCTCACTTCTCCCAATTCTATCCAAAGTCATGGAAAAATGTGTCCACTCCCAATTAAGCGATTTCTACACCAAGACAAATTTCCCTAGCCAATTCCAATCTGGATTTCGCCCCAAACACTCCACCGTAACTACCCTGCTAAAAGTTTGCAATGAAATCCAGTGTGGAATGGAATGGGGGCAACTCACTGGTGCAGTTTTCCTAGATTTTGCAAAGGCTTTTGACACAGTCGATCATGCTATCCTGCTTAACAAACTCCAGAGCTCTGGAATAGGGAAGCATGCTTTAAACTGGTTTCAGTTCTACCTATCAGGAAGATCCCAACATGTGTCCATCTCAGGCTCTAACTCCAACCCCTGGATATCACCTGTGGTGTCCCGCAAGGCTCTGTTCTGGGGCCCCTACTCTTCTCAGTGTTCATTAATGATCTTCCCACAGCTTGTAAGAAAGCCTCAATACACATGTATGCAGACGACACAATCCTATATGCACACAGTCATAGCCTCTCTGACCTTCAACACATACTTCAGTCTGACTTTTTGAGACTCGAAAACTGGATTTCCCAAAACAAACTGTTTTTAAACACTGACAAGACTGTAACAATGGTATTTGGGACCAAGACTAAATTTGTAAAGCTTCCAGTGACTGAGCTCCTGATTAGAACCAACGCAAACATCACCCTAACACCCGTAACTAGTTTTAAA
Organism: Ascaphus truei; assembly: GCF_040206685.1. NCBI lineage: Eukaryota > Metazoa > Chordata > Amphibia > Anura > Ascaphidae > Ascaphus > Ascaphus truei. The sequence continues at coordinate 405,443,376 of NC_134484.1, read as the reverse complement.
TACCTGGGCTAATGGTTTGACTCCCACTTAACATTCGAGATGCACATTGATACCCTGACAACCAAGACCTATGCCAAACTAGGGGTACTTTACAGGAACAAATCCTCCCTAAGTCTCCTGGTCAGAAAGCGCATCGCACAGCAGATGCTAATGCCAATTATTGACTATGGAGACATAGTATATGGCTCGGCTCCTCAAACCCACCTTAGCAAACTTGACACCCTCTACAATTCAATTTGTCATTTTGTTCTCCAATGCAACTACAACACACATCACTGCAAAATGCTCAAAAACTAGATTGGTCAACACTAGAGTCTAGGCGCAAAGTTCACCTTTCCTGTCTTGCCTTTAAATTCTTCATGGGCAAGTTACCCAGCTACCTGAACAAGCTCCTCACCCCTACCACCTGGAGCACTTATCACCTGAGATCAGACTCCAAAAGACTATTCATGGTCCCAAGGCTCAACAAAGTATCCGGACGTTCCTCCTTCTCCTTCCGTGCACCCCAAAACTGGAACAACCTACCAGAGACTCTCACATCCACCACCAGTTTAAGTTCTTTCAAATCTAAGGCTGTCTCACATTTTAACCTGGTCTGTAACTGTTTCATACGCTCATAATATATATTTTCTTTAGCTGTGCACGCAATGTCTTGTATATGATGTATACCCTGTTCATTTATGTAACTGTACTTGTAACCATGTACTATTTGTTTTACTCTGTGCCCAGGACATACTTGAAAACGAGAGGTAACTCTCAATGTATTACTTCCTGGTAAAATATTTTATAAATAAATAAATAAATAAATTATGTTCTAGTCTCCTATTCATATAATTTATAAAGTTTCTATCTTCATTCTAATAATTATAATTGAAGGGTTTTCTTTCCCAGAACCTTATATACTGTATGTATATTTTTCCCTCGCTTGTGAAGTTTCCTGCTCCATTCATTAGATTACAAGTATTACTCCATTAAATTAAGTATTAGTATGAGTTTTATGGATATTTTTATTGACAAAATACGTTAGAAGTATACATGTATGTTATTGCATGTACAGTATACCCAATGGATTAATTGTATATACTTAGAAGCTGCTGTACTTTCAGCCGAAAATTGCAATATATATCAATGGGGATTTTGCCTGGAAATGCCCTGAACGGGTGCTTTGGGATATATAGAATAAGGCCCTTCAGTGCTTAAATCTAGCTTGCCCTTGTTTGTTAATCAATATGAGTACAAAAGGAAAACCCCTAGAAATCTTTCAAAGAAAGATTGTTGTTTCATCTGAGAAATTTACCCTAACAGTGCTCCTCTGAAAGGCTGTCAGTAGATTTCTGTGCACCTGCATTTGTTTTTTTCCACACATTATTTGATATTTTTTCTTAAATTGTCAGGAGTCAAAGGAAGACCAATGCATTCCATTGTATGAGCTTCGTTAGCAGATTCCGAAAAGTAATTTACTGTTGCTTTTGCAATCTGTGTTGGTGACCTTGTGGTCACTTGCAGGTGGGAGAACCTGTACAAATACTAAGTGGGGACAAAATAATCACCCACTTTCTCCCCATCTCTCAATGTGAACAGCAGTTTTCTGAATAATAAATTATTTTCTATACCTCCCAAAATCCAATAATACAATTACTGTACTGAAACATAAAGGACTTTGAATTTGTAAAAAAAAAAAAAAAAAAAAATCAGCCATTAGGTTGTATTTTAAATTTATTCCATTAACAAATAAACAAAATGACATCCTGGTAAGGCACCAGTGAGGATAGACACAGATTGCTAAGCTCCAGTGAGCCTTGCTTTGGAAAGCAAAATTGCGCTGGAAAAAACACCAATAAAAATGTAAAAAAAAACACAATGATCCACAGTGCAGACCCTGAAGTACCATGGCCGGCTATCTGGGAAGCAAATCGGCTGGAACAGGTAAGCAGAAGAGAGCTGAGAAAAGACAGAAGAAAACAGAATCTCCTAAAATGGCCCCTGTCACAAGAGTAAGGGCTCGCTCAGACAGGCTGCTACGGCAGCTTGCTAGCGTTCGCGCCCCCGCCGCTCGCTCCTGCAGCACAGCGATCTGTGCTCAAACTGCAGGAGGCAGATCGCGGCGTTTGAGGGCGTGGCGGGGGTCGTGTAACAAACGCGTCACGGAGCAGGTTCGCCTTTATTGGCTGAACCAGCTCGCGTCACGTGACTGTAGCCCCAGATTTCAATTTGGGTTGTGCCGACAAAATGTCGCAGCGACAATGCTGCACGTTGTCGCCGGTGGAGTTTTCAGTTTGAAAACTCCCACCGCACAACCCAAATTTGTGACGGACATGTGCGCGCACGTCGCATCGCCTTCTGTCTGAGCTCAACCTTACAAGGCAGCAGGGAGAGAGAGAGGAACTACAACAGGATACAGCCCTTAAAGAGACAGACTCAGAATATGCTGCTATGGCTAAAGCGCTTGCAATAGAGTTAATGCCTTCATTTGATAAGAGGTTTGACTCCCCTCAAAGGTCCATTGAAGATTTTAAAGAGGAACTATCCTTGCAAAATGAAAGATTGGGGGAGGTGGAGACCAGAGTGGGAGATTTGCAAGATGATCTGGGAGAAACTCAGTCAGAAGTCCAGGAACTAAAAAAGAAAAGTCAAGCCTTGGAGGAATAGGTAGATGATCTTGAAAATAGATTCAGGAGGAGCAATATAAGAATTATTGGGATACCGGAGTCTGTAAAACCATAACAACTTATGGATTTCTACTCAAAATGGCTCCCGGAGATTTTGGGGTTACATTTTGAATCTGGCTATCATCGGAGTAGAAAGAGCCCATAGGCTGGGTCCAGAAAAATATCACGGAGAAAGACCAAGAGCAGTGATGGCTAAATTGCTGGACTTTAGTGAAAAAAACAGACTTCTGCAAGCTCACAAGGACTCAGGAGGAATTGCATATAAGGGATATAAGTAATTCATTTTCCAGGACTATTCGGTGGCGTCTCTAACAAAAGGAGAACGTTTGGAAAACTTTGTAGCTCTTTGTTTCAACAAAACAAGAGATTTACTTTGGGGTTTCAGCCACTCTGCAAACTTTTCACGGTGAATTGAGTAAAAATCTTCACTGAGGCCAGGGAAGCTGAAAAGTACACTCGTGAGCACCACAAAGATATTGAAGACAGGCGAGTGGAGCATGATCAGAGGCGTGTGCAGGATCGTCATTCACCATCTGGAGAAAGATGTCGCAGTGAGGATAGGACGCAGAGCTGATTGCAGTAGAAGAAACCTTGTTTAAGTATCAAGAATTAATGATGGGTCTTTTTGTTATAAGGTGTATATATGAGGGCTGATTTCTCCAACCGCTCCTATATAGTTTGAGACTCTATGTTGATTTTAGTTGTGCAAATATGTATGTTCAATATTTGTAGGGTTAATTTTGCAAGAAATGATTGCAAATATAGCAAGTTGCTACAGTATAATATAATTATAAATAGTTTAATGTGTTAGAAGCTCAGGTGTTAGAATTAGATTAGACCAGTGCACTGTTTTGTTTAATAAGTAGAAGGGCAGGTCTGGGGGGAGCTGAAGGGAAAGCAAAACTGGATAGAATTTGTACTTATGGAAGAAAGGGAAGTCAACATATGTTAACATTTCTGTTATTTGTTGTGTTTTTTTAGGTTAGTTTTGTGTTTTTTTTGTTTTTCTTTTTGTTATGTATTTTACATGCCACAATTGGCTGTTTATCTACACGGTCTTTCCACTGTGCTAAGAATTATTAATAGCTCCACTGGTATATCCTTTGAGAGTGTAAGTTACCTATGAGAATTATTTCATGGAATGTTAAAAGGAATCAACTCCCCTATTAAAATAAATAAAATTCTGAAGCACCTTATGCGTGTCAAAGCCGAAGTTACATTAATCCAGGAAACTCATCTGGATTCGACAAAGTGAAAATTTTAGGAGAGACAGGGTGGGTAAATGTATATATTCCCAAGTAGTAGGGGAAAAAAGGAGAAGCAGCCATCTTAATAAACAAATCTTTGCCATTTAAGTTATCAACACTGGAGGGGATGTGGAGTGGAGAGTGGTACAATGCCAGTCAGAATATATAATGAGAATTAAAAAAATATAATGTTTATGGCCCAAATGAGTAGGATCAACATTTTGTCCAAACTGTGACTGATACTGTACTCACTGGAAAAGACAGTAATTTGATAGTAGGAGGGGATTTTAATTGGGTAATGGATCAATTTATGGATAAATCAGTTCAGATCCAAGGGAAATCAAGGTTAAAATGGGGGCGGGGGGGGAGGTGCAGAGGGGTTTATGGATATTTTGGGTCTGGAAGACTGCTGGCGAATGTTTAATTCTTTGGAAAGAGAATACAATTTTTTATCACACCCACATAATTTATTCTCCAGAATAGATTATATTTTTGCCAATAGTCAGGTAGTGGGGAAGGTCACAAATACTAAAATAGAAAATATAATCCTCTCGGATCATGGCCCGGTATGGGTGGAGGTTAATATGGAACAAAGCGCATGGACATAGAATATGAAGATTTCCTTCTTACTTGTATAACAACAAAGAATTTAAAGCATTTCTTTGAAATAATTGGTTTTATTGTAAGGAAACTAATATGGCTCATTGCAACGCAGGAAAGTTATTTTGGGAGACTGGGAAGGCAGTTTTAAGAGGGAAAATAATTGCATATATAAATAAGAGAAGGAAGGAGATTGATTTGGAGTTCTCTAAGGTGAGCAAAGAGTTAAATAATATATTCTGTGCTTTTAAGCTAAATCCCACTACAGATAACAGAGACAGATATGAGAGCCAAGGATATATGTGAGGTTTGGCTACATAGAAAAGAACAAAAGAAAATTAATTTAGAGATCTAAACTTTTACAAGTTTGGAAATAAAGCAGGGAAACTGTTGGCAATATGGCTAGAAAACCTATGAAGTCAAACCATATTCTAAGAAAAAGGAAAAAATCGGGAGATATCACCACTAATCCTAGAGAGATAGATAAGGTATTTCTACCAAAATTAATATAGTAAAAGCAATATAGATGAAGAGGCACAGTGTGGTTTTCTGGGAAAAATTAAGCTCCCTAAGTTAGACAGAGAAGAACAGTTGATGTTAAATGCTCCTGTAATGATTGAAGAGATAGAAAATTATATTAAAACTCTTAGAAATGTGAAAGCACCAGGTCCAGACGGATTCACAGGAGAGTTTTATAAAATGCTTATTGATGAAATTGGGGCCCCTTTAAGAGAAGTGTTCAAAGAAATTCTAGATAAAGAAGAATATATAGAGACGGGTAAAACTGCCTTTGTAAGAATATTTCAAAAAGAAGGTAGAGACCGCTTGAACCCAGAATCCTATAGACCAATCTCTCTTTTGAATCAGGATACAAAGATACTATCAAAAATATTGGCCAATAGACTTGCTACAGTCCTATCTAAATTAATACATGTAGATCAGACGGACTTTGTAAAGGGCAGAAATATCAGAAAGGTTATAACAGGTATACACTGGACAAAAACTAATATGCAAAGCAATAAAGGTAATATAATAATATCAGTGGATGCCGAAAAAGCTTTTGATAACGTGGGGTGGGAATATCTAATGAACGTTCTGAGAAAAATGGATATTGCAGGAACCTTTCTTGGTGCGATCAGAGCAATGTATAAAGACCACAAAGCAAAAATAATGGTAGCAGGCTTACTATCACAGGAGATAGGGCTTTTCAGAGGAACATGGCAGGACTGCCCTTCATCACCCCAGCATTTTAATAGTGCGATTGAACCGCTTGCTGAATATTTTAGAAATATGACTGAATTTAAAGGGATCAAGACAGGAGAAAAGGAAACTAAGATAGCTTTATTCGCTGATGATTTATTGTTGTTTGTGTCAAATCCAGAAGAGGCAATAGAAAGAATGTCAGGTATTTGAAGAGGTCGGAAAATTTTCGGGTTTTAAGGTGAATGCCGCTAAAACTGAAATACTAATCCTATCAAGTAAAAACAATATGAAATGGGAAGGAAAATGCCCATTCATGGTAACTAGGAAACCACTGAAATATTTAAAAATGTATATTTTTCCGGAGGCTAAATATCTTTACAAAAATAATTCCTGGGCAATTATCCCTAAAATAATAAAGTTGGTTTACAACTATATGATTGTCCTCTTCAGGTCAGACGGATGGACTCGGATCGATTCACTCAGAAGGTCGGATCCTGAAGTACAGTACGATTTACTTACTACTAACTCACGTATTTAAATATTGTTAACGTATAAGGCAAAAAAAAAGTATTCAATAATGTATTATTATACTGTTGTGACTCAATAAAAATTTAAGTTATAAAAAAAAAGAACTGAGATTTTTTTTAAAAGATGGGAAAAGTTTATTGATACTATGGGGCCTATGTTAGTAGCCTTCATAAAAAAAACTCGCCTTGCCGTTAAATCCGCCAGTTTTTTGAGCGTTGCTATCACGGTATTCAGAAAGCCTTGATTACCAGTGATAGCAAAAGTCCCAAAATGGGCAAGTAGCCGGCAACGTGATGATCGCCTCTCTGAAAGGGCCAAATCTATAAATTATTTTAGCAGCAGAGATAGCTAGACAGAGCGAGCCGTCTCTCCCTGCGCAAATCTCATCCGAAATTAATGTTTTTTAATAAAAAATGTAATACTAGTGTAGATGAGCAGGGGGTCCACGGAGCAGAACCACGTTGATTTCAGGTCCGAGGACCCCTGCTTTCTGAGATACACGCCCCGTTATGGGGTGCCGGTATCTCCTATGCATTGTATTCCCACGGTCATGTGACGCAAACATTTAAATGCATAGGAGATACCGTAACCCCATAATGGGGCCTGTATCTCTGGAACCAGGGGGTCCCAGACCTGAAATCAATGCGGTTCTGCTCCGGAGACCCCCTGCTCATACACTGGCGACACACTTTATTCGAGCTCGGCTAGTCCCACGAATTCGGGTATACCCGGGTGTATTGAGGTTTGTGACTGTTTTCTGCCCGAGTGCATTGAGGTATTTTCCAGGCAGGGATTGAAGCATTTTATTCCCGCTGGCTGCAATACTGCACAGTATATATATATATACTGCATTACAATTCATGAATTTATGCCATCTGGTAGACACGCGAAGCATTGCAGCCTATTAAATCCTAATCATTATCATTTAACAGATCAGCCGCCCGTCAGCCAGGCATGAACCCAGTCTTGGAAGGCAAACACAACGGGGCTTGTCAGAGGTGAGGAGCGGCGCATTCCAGGTATCTGCCAGGTACATACTGGGTATTTGCTCGAATAAAGTGTGTCGGTGCAGTACACTAGTATTAAAAATGTATATTAAAACAGCTTCATTACCTTACTGGTTAGCTGCTAAGGCAATGAAGGGATTAAACATCAATAGCCTGTTTCTTGGGGTAGAGGGGGTGGATGAAGGTGATAGTACTCCCAGAGTTGGTGGTTAGGCCTGCCTGGAAGGTTGCAAGTGGAGTTAACCCCTTCACTACCATAGAGATGTGAACTGCTATGGTAATGAAGGTGTTAACCAGTCCCGCTACCCCCCTGGTAGGCCTAAACACCCACCATTGGGGCTGCTACCCCCTTCACCCAATACCACTGCCCCCAAGAAACAATAATAAACACAACAACCCTAATACCTACCTCCTCTACCCCCAACAAAACACCAAAACACATACTGTACATTAATGGGCAAAATAACTATTATACATATAGCTCATTTTTCAATTATAAAATAAAACATTAGCCAGCCAGCATAAATAAAGTAAATAAACCTTTCTACTTACCCCTGCCATCTTGAAGGGCATTCTCATCAGCATACTGCAGGTCCATGTCCTCCAATGCCAACAAGAGAATTATAAAAATATCTAATGGCTCAAACCCCTTAATTGCCTAATAATAAATGCTATAGTAATTAAGGGGTTAACCCACTCGTCCCCCGCTGCCCACCCGGGAGGCCTAACACCCCCCCCCCCGGACCCTCTATACCCACCTCTACCCATTGAATGGTATAGTGGTATATCATACCCATATAATATGGACATGATAAGCCACTATAGCACTCAATGGTTAAGCTAATAAAAATAATTACGGCCCAAAATACACAATAATCAAAGAAATATACAAGCACCTAAACACACCAACAATAAAAGAATTAAAAGGCCTAATAGTACACACAAATAAAAATTATCTATAACCAAAACAGCAAAACGATCAAAGTTATGTTATTTAAAAAAATAAGATTTAAATTAAATACAGTAAACACCTATCCAACCAATGAAAGAAATAAAACCACTAGCCAACAAATCAATTAATTGATTTAAACCAGTAGCCAATAAAACAAATAATACATTTAAAACTCTAACCAATCCTAAAATGTACTAAGAACAAGCCATCCAAATTCAAAACAATTTTATCCTAACAATAAACATAAATCAAAAAAATAATAATCAATAGAAAACAAGCATTTGCCAAAAAATGTATTGGCTGTCACTGTATTTATCTGTACCCTAAAGGGGTAAGTAGAATGTTTTTTATTTACTTTATTTATGCTGGCTGACTAATGTTTGTTTTTATAATGGGCAAATGAGCTATTATCCATATCTGGATAATATGTATTTTGCTCATTAATGTACTGTATGTGTTTTGGGGGGTTGTTGGGGGTAGAGGAGGTGGGTAGTGTTGTTTTTTTTTTTTAAATGTTTATCATGGGTAGCGAGGATGGGTGAAGTTGGCATTTGGCCCTTGGTGGGTGTTTATACCTACCGGGTGTGTAGTGGGAGGCAGTATCGCCTTAATTATCATAATTAAGAGGTTAACTCCACCCACAACCCCCCTCCCCCGCAAGGCCTAAACACCCACCAAGGGCCAAATACCACTTTCCCCCACACTTGATACCCACAATAAACATGGTACTGGTAGTTAACCCCTTCATTGCCTTACCAGTTAGCCGCTAAGGTAGTGAAGTTGCATGTAAATGCATTTTTATTGCATGGGATTCATATCGGAGGTCTCCCGTGCTGATATTAATGTGTATCAGCTCCAGAAACTCCCGGCAAAAATCTGATGCAGAAAAAATGCATTTTATTTTCTAAGTCCTCTGTCGCCGCCTTATTGGCAGGTTCTCACCACCTTCACGCCAACTTTTCCTGGCAGGATAATTTCTAGAGGAAATCGCCATTCTAGAGCCTCGATCAGCCCTGATAACCTACTCGAGGCTACTAGAATTGCATGTATGTGAGAAAGTGGCTTATTGCGGCTCGACTGGTGATTTTTTTTTTTTTTTTTTCCAACAGTTTTTATTAGGCATTGTGTGAAATACATTGTATACAGAATTAACAATATTTTGCCTAATACAGGTTTTTCTTGTTTTATAGACAGAAAGAGGGAAAGACTCAACGCTCCCCCGACCTTCAAGTGTGGGTCGGCAGGGTTGGCGTGAGGGTCGAAACAGAGATAGGGGGGGGGAGGGGGAGAAGAAGTGATGGAGAGATGAGGAGGGGGGGGGCAGGGTCTGGGGAAGGGAGGACCCTTCCTTCTCTGACCATTGTACTGTACTCTTCCACTACTGCTGTCTTCTACTGTGGGAATGGTCGTCACTAATCTGTCATACGGGACAGCCACGGTTCCCATGTATTGTAAAAGGGCTCCGTTTTCCTTTTTAGAAAAGCCGAGAGCTTTTCCATTAACATGACTTCCTGTATTCTGTTTTTAACAGTTTGCCTAGGGGGGGGAGACACCTTCTTCCACGAGGCCGCCACCGCACATCTAGCCGCCGTGAGAATGAAGGAGATCAATTTACTTGTTGGGCGGTCAATGTTCTCGATTGGCCTGGCCAGCAAGTAGGTCAGCGGATCAATGGGTATTGTGAGGTCTGTGACCTCTGTGATTAAAGTCTGTATGGTTTCCCAGTATTTCTGAATTTCTGACATGACCACCATATGTGGGCCATATCACCCTTTTGTCCGCAGCCTCTCCAACATAGGTCTGAAGCCAGAGGGTAGATTTGATTTATTCTAACTGGGGTGAGATACCAGCGAAACAGTATTTTGTAAATATTTTCTTTGATTGTGGTACATATGGAAGTTCCTGAGGCTGATTCCCAAATACTTTCCCAATCCTCTTGGTCTATAACTATGCCCAATTCTGCTGCCCACTGGAGCATGTAGTCATGAACTGGAGCATCTGTTGCTCTTTCTAGTTCTGAGTATATTTGCGTTATCAGACCTTTTTGATGCGCTGTCTCTGTGCACAGTCTTTCGAAGTTCGTGAGAGGGGGAAATTCCAACGTTGGTGATATTGATTGGACGTAGTGCCGAATTTGGAGATATTTGAAGACATTCAATCCCCGTATTTCGTATTTGCTTTGTAGCCTTTGGTAGCTCAGGAATTCCCCAAAGCTCAGGAAGTCAGCAATCGCCCTTATGTTTTTGGTTGTAAATTGCTCAAATTGTCTGGGCTCACATCCTGGTGCGAATTTGGGATTTTGGATAATTGGTATGAGTTGAGATTTGGTGGTTGTGAGCTTGAATTTCAATTTGCATTTCGTCCAGGTCTCCCATGTGTGCCTCATTGGTCCTAATTGGAATTTGTTTTTCTGCAAATCTTCCCTACTCAGGGACCAAAGGCATGCTGGCAGAGAAGGCGTGCCGGCGTATTGCATTTCTATGTCTAGCCAGCAATATTGGCCGGGTTCCGCGTTCCATACTACTACCTACCTTAACTGGGTGGCCTGGTAGTACCGCATAATGTCGGGGACCCCCAGGCCCCCTCTCCCCCTTGAAGTAAGTAGAACTGATCTTGCGACTCTTGTTTTTTTCCCCTGCCAGATGAAATGGAGAATTTGTTTCTGGATATTTTTCAATTCTGTGCCAGGGATGTGGATCGGGAGTGTCTGGAAGTGATATAGTAATCTGGGGAGTATGTTCATTTTCACCGAGATCATTCTCCCGATCCATGAAATTTGGTATGCCCCCCATTTTTCTAGGTCTAATTTTATTTTCCGAAATAGGGCCGGGTAATTGTGATGGTATAGCGAATGGTAGTTCCCCGATATCTTTACTCCCAGATATTTGATATGGGAGGAGCACCATCGGTAGTTAAAATTTAGTTTAAGGAGTTTCATCTCTGGCTCTGGCAGGTTGAGGTTCAGGGCTTCGGACTTATCGTTATTAATTTTATAACCTGATATAGCTCCGAAGTCTAGAAGCTCTTTTTGTAAGTTTGGGAGGGAAATGTGGGGTCTTGAGAGCGTTAGTATTATATCATCCGCGAAGAGGGATATTTTGTAATGCGTACGCCCAATCTCTATCCCTTGAATATCTACGTTGTTTGGAATTGTAGCCGCCAGGGGTTCTATAGTTAGTGCGAAAAGGAGAGGGGACAGGGGGCACCCCTGTCTCGTGCCGTTTTGAATGCCAAAGCTCTGGGCATTACTTCCTGGTAGTTTTACCGTTGCGGATGGATCTTGGTAAAGTCTGCGGACCCCTTCTAAATATGCGTCTCGAAAGCCAAATTTACGCATGGTATGGTCTAAGAATAGCCAGTCAATTCTATCGAACGCCTTCTCTGCGTCTAGGCTGAGTAATATTGCTTTGGTGCCTGTAAGGTGGATATGCTCGATAATATTAATTATTTTACGTGTGATTTTTTTTTTAAATAAAAAAATGCAGATAAAGGCTTTTATCTGCCTTTTATCGGCCACTTATCGAATAGCAGTAGGCCTTCTTGGTGAAAAGGCCTTGATAAGTGGCTTATAGTATAGGCCCCTATGTCGCAACAAGATAGGGGTTCAATCATACATACATTTGAGCATAGATCGTGGAGATAATTTCACCCTTGAGGAAATATGATAGTACAGGGTTGATTGGGGAGGTAGTAAATGGGGAATCTTATGCCAGATTCTGTTAGGAAGCTGTGTGGTGACAGCTTTGATAATCTTTGAAAATGCTATTATCTGTTTTTTCTTTTTATTCTTATTTGTGTTAATGTGTTGAATTTTGAAATTATAAGTATGATGCGCAATACTAAAAACTATTTTGTGTAAAAGTATGTTTTTATGTGTTTCTAGTAATTTTTTTATTATAAATATTTTCCCCTGGATTGTAATGTGTTGTTTAATGTTTGTAAACCCAATAAAAAAAAACTATTAAAAAATAAATAAAATAAACAAAACCAAAATGTTTTGTTTTGGCAAATAATCACAGTTGCTAAACCATGTTTATCATAGTTTATATCTTGTAATCGCCAAATAAAATTGAAATGTTAGTGGTTAGGATTTTTTTACTGGTTTATAGTTCTGTTATTTTAGAGTCAGAGACAGGCTATGTAAACCGTCAGCTTTGCTGACCTGGTAATTGATGCCAATATTTTCTTGGGGAACTAGGAATGTTCTAGAACAGCGGTGTGCAAACTTGGGGGCACGACCCCCAGGGGGGGGCACAAGACTGTCTCCGGGGGGCGCGTGGTTTACAGGGACCTGCGCGCTTCCCGAAGGCACTTAAATTAAGAGCCGGGGGAGTTGCAGGGCCTCTGTAAACCTTTACTTACCTTGGCTCCAAACGCGTCGCCATGGCAATGCAGAGTCAAAGGAGCCGACGCCAGTGGAGGTGAGGGGGGGGTGCGAGGGTGAGGTGACCACTGGAGGGGTGGCACAGGGAAAAAAGTTTGCAGCCCCCACTGTTCTAGAATGATGACAGGACGTATATATAAAAAAAGAATATATATGTATATGTAGCCTCATTTACCCCTGTCAGTGAAGGAACAACCAGTACAGCTGTTACTTGTTTGGCTACCAGAAGGCCTGAGCCTCCGCCACTGGGAGCCTGGGGTGATACCTTGTTCGCCTCGGTGCAGCGCTTCCACCTGCGAGGGATCTCAACATGGTGGGATAAGCGCCTCACAGGGACAATACCAATAATAATCACATACAGGGTATATAATAACTGTTTTTTTCTGAACACAGAATAATCAACCAGTACCCCACAGTATATAGCCCACACACACAACCCTAATCCACCAGATGAGGGTCCACAATGTACGTAGGGTGCTTGGCACCAATATCCCTGATGTCCTTTCCCAATGTCAGGGCCACCCAAAAGTGTGTGGAATAGCGCTATCCCGTGAACACGATAGCGTCCGCTTGTGCGTTGGGTGAACTCCTGCTGGAGGGTCTCACCTTTGAGTCTATTCGGAGGTGGTCTGGTCCCAGACCACAGGCCGTAATCACAGCGTGGCGTCTCACCGGTGCTACACGCTGACTTTAGGCAGCTACCGGGGAAATGTCCCTAGCTATGGGCTTTCCCTGTAGCAGCCACAAACTGGTGTGAGTTGGGGCATAGCTGGAGCCTAAAGGGGGTATCTGGCATAGTCCACTTGCATCCAGACACTACCTTTCCCCTCTGCGTCCCTGCTCCGACTGGCGTGGTCCTGCTTCGCGCCAAACTGTACTCCCTGGGACTCATGAATAGTGCAGCCATATTGGCTGTGCCCTGTCTCCTGATTGGGCCAACCCAAAGGTGTAGTTCCCCTGCGGAGTACTTTCTAAGATGGCCACCGCTTCTGAGAAGCCTCTGCGCATGCGCAAGCTTCCCTATGGCCGCCCGGACGTCGAGGATCCTCTGCGCATGCGCAGGTTACCTGTGTGCATGCGCGGCCATTCAATGTGGCGGCACCCTGTTCCTCCGTCCACCGCATGTCACTGGCGTCTCGGTCACCCCATCTATTGGCCGCAGTCCCACCGCAATGCTCCATGCACTGGCGCACCTCCGCAACCCTCCACGTCGGAGGTTAGGGGGACCTAGGGGACCAAGAGGTGAACCTGGCTACATAAATATATATATATATATATATATATATATTTATGTAGCCAGGTTCAACTCTTGGTCCCCTAGAGAACCATAGGCACTCCGTCTGAATAGAAAGAATGGGTGCAAATCCTGTACACATAAATAGGCAATACGATACCGCATGTGGACGAATATCAGAGGCAGCACTCCAAATGAATATCAAAAATCATGTATTTGTTCCACAAAACATCATATCCAACGTTTCGGTCCTCAAACGGGACCTTTGTCAAGGTGATAATTGATATATATATATACACTTTGGAATATATAGACCTTACTTAGCACAGAATTACAAGAGATAAACAAGGAATTCCTCTCGTATTACAGAACATGAACTGCTGCTTTATTTTTAAAGAACTGACAGGTTATTCTTTACTACTTTGGAAAAGCAAGTCCTTATGAAATGTGTAAGTAGTATCCAACTCTCAGGGACACTTAAACTGCACTGTATTTTAATTAGTAAAAGCTTAAGGTAACTTCTTTGTTCTGGCTGCTCTCAGAACTTTTTGGTTTTGCTAAATTGCAAATTGCAGTGCCGCCGCCGCAAAGCGAAATACAACTTTCGCTTGCGGCGACGGTGACGTCACGCGTCGCGTCGCCGGCACTATAAGCGCGGCCTTAGATACAGCCATACAAATAAATCACCTGTTAAAAATGCATTTGTAACTAATGTCAAGGATTTGTGGGGCCAATCATCAAAACACAAGTAGGACAAAAAAAACCCACAAATTCATCATTGTGGGCTTTGCTAAATGAGGTTCAGAGCATCTTTATTTATCTCTAGGCAAATGGTCATCATTATCCTAGCACAGCTACTTCTCTGTGTTATTTAGGTAAAAACAGCATTCAAATATAATACGACATTTAAGAGAGACAAACCACAAAGAAACACAATCAGACAGAAAAATTATCTCTTTTAAGATGGGTTTTAAAGTAAACACATGAAGAAAAGTTCATGAGTTTGTGAAGATATAAACCATGTCATTACCAATAATAATGAGTTGCTAGCGGCATAACACTGACAGCATTATTATTGCATTTCCACCCCAGTTACAGCTTTGTTACTGTCATCATTACTTTGCCTTTTGTCATAGCAAGAACATGTATTTGTGTTTATGTATATTGGCAGTGCGTTAAAAAAATATTAACAGTATGGAGGGAAGAGGAGCGGCTCAGTGGATAAAGACACTGGGGGCTATGCACTAAGCAGTGAGAACTGCTTTTAAGTGAGATAAATGGCTTTTACTGCACCGACACACTTTATTCGAGCAAATACCCGGTATGTACCTGGCAGATACCTGGAATGCGCCACTCCTCACCTCTGACAAGCCCCGTTGCATTTGCCTTCCCAACCTGGGTTCATGCCTGGCTGATGGGCGGCTGATCTGTTAAATGATAATGATTAGGATTTAATAGGCTGCAATGCTTCGCGTGTCTACCAGATGGCATAAATTCATGAATTGTAATGCAGTATATATATATATATACTGTGCAGTATTGCAGCCAGTGGGAATAAAATGCTTCAATCCCTGCCTTGAAAATAACTCAATGCACTCGGGCAGAAAACAGTCACAAACCTCAACACACCCGGGTATACCCGAATTCGTGGGACTAGCCGAGCTCGAATAAAGTGTGTCGCCAGTGTAAGACCGATACTGCCTGCTGCTCGATTCACTAAGCAGTGATAACAGTGCTTTATTGGTCTTAAAAGGCATTTTTTCACCCTCCAAAAAATAGTCAAATTAGGCAAAAAACAGCGAACGCACTTTTTTTTGCCAGTCAGCGGGATTCACTAAGCAGTGATATGTGAATCTTACTTGAAAAGCACGTAAGAAAATATGGAGCCATGAATAAAATCATTGTTTACATTTTTTTCTTCAACACAGGATTGATACAACAGTCCGTGGCCCTCGGCTGGTCCCCACTGGTGTCCGGGGGTCCCCGCGGGCCTGCGATACCAATCGCGTGCCCAAAAAAAGACAGCCATACTTTGAAATAAATACACCTAACACATACAGTACATTAATAGTCAAAATTACTATTATCCAGATATGGATAATAGTGCATTTGTCCATTAAAAATAAATATTAACCAGCAGAAAGAAAATAAATAAAACTTGCACTCACCCCTGCCAGGCTGCCACGATGAAGGCCATCCTCAACCTCATCACCATCCATATCCTCAGTTGCCACAAAAAATGCAATAAAAAATACAATCTAATGTCCCCAAACCCCTTAATCACCTTAGCGGTTAGTAACTGCTATAGTAATTAAGGGGTTAACCCACCATCCCCCACTACACACCCAGGAGGCCTAACCACCCTCCCCAAGCAACTACCACCACCCTCCACCCATTCATTGATACAGTGGGTACATCATGCCCATAAAATATAGGCCTGATTTACCACTATAGGAAGAAATGGCGAAGGAATAAAAAACAGGCCCAAATAAAAACACATTACATTGCAAAATCAATACATTATTAATGTCAATAAAACAATTGAATGGCACAGTGGGTACATCATGCCCATATAATATGGGCACGAGTTAACACTATGCCAGTCAATGGTCAACCTAAAAAAAAACAATAACAAACAAGATCCAATGCATTCAAAACAATCACAAAATAAAAACAAATAAAGAAGTAAACAGAACAAAATCACCACCAATCAATTAATCAAATCCAAAATAAAGACCAGAATAAACAATTAAAACACCAAAACAAAACCATGAATACAATAAATATCTCAATAAACTGCATCATTCAAAATCAAAAGTCAAAAAATAATCCAACATTAAAAAGCAAACACAAGCCAGAAATAAACAATTTAAAACACCACCAAAAATTCCAGAACACTACTTCAATATGCAAAATAAATAGCATACAAATTTAAAAACAAAGAACCAATATACATTTAAAATACATACAAGCAAGCATTTTCCAAAACAACTGTTGCTTCTTACTGTATGTATGTATAGCCCTAAGAGCCATACACATGTAACGGGTATTCCCCCCCACCCAATCGCATATAGTGTATGTGTGCGGGGAACCTAATGTTACCTGGTGTGGTGCGTTATACCTGTCAGGCTCACAGGAGGCCTGAGCCTCCGCTAGTGAGAGCCTGGGGTGAATCTCTGGAACGTTCTCGTCGGTCAGCGCCTCCACCTATGTAGGATTCTATAAGAATGTAGAATGGGCCTAGCATAGGAACCCACCCATAAACCACATACACCAGGGTTATGGCTAAAAGGTTTACTGAACGAGCAAATAACACAATAACATCACATCATATCATATTGTATAGCAACACAACACAGATTATCATACTTTCACAGTGCAACATCATCAGTATGCACGATATATATGCCACCCTCTGCCACTAGATGGCAGCTATAACCTTGCCCTAACTGGGCTATAACTTCCTTACACAGTATCCTCAAAGTCCTTGTACCCAAAGTCCCAAGAGTCCCACAACCCCACCCACGTGTGGAACAGCGCTGCCCACTAAGATGAAGTGTATAGGTGGTGCACTTGGTGACTTGGATAATACCTGCCCGGTGCTCCTGCTACCGGGTGTGCAGATGACCTTTGCTTGGAATCCCTTGCTCCAGGAGATGATCCAAGATGCCTCCGCCTCAATGGTGGGTGGCTCCCGCATGGAGTGATCCACCTTTATAATGTCTCTTATGTCTGCTAACGCAGAGGATGTATTACCTTCACAGCACTTGCCAGGATAGTCACGGTTCCTGGCTGGTCCCTCATTTGTCTAGGTTCTACAGGACCCTGTCCCTAGTCTAAGGGGAGTCCCTGTAGTAACCACAAGCTGAGGTGAATAGGGCCTAGCTGGGGGCTAAGGAGAGACTTCTGGCCTAGTGCAGGAGGCTACATTCCTCCCTGCACAAAAACACCCTCCCCTCTCTGTGTCCCAGCTCCTAACTGACAATCCCTGTCTTCACACAACATTGTTGCAACTTTGCAGCATGAGAATCTGTCAGCCTTATTGGCTGTCTGGCTGCCTGTGACCAGGGTGAAAGTGCAGTCCCCAGAGGCTGCTGGGAATTGTAGTCCTTGGTGGCTCTCTTTAACATTGGGGCCTCGTGCGCCCTGTGTAATGGCCACCGCCGCTGCTAACTGCGCATGTGCGAACTGGGGGATGTCCCTGACTATGAAGCGTCTCTTCTCACTCCCTGGTATGGCTGCCATATCGCATCTGAGGCTATACTGCCCGCGCGCGAACTTCCGCGTATGCGCAAATGCACACAAGATGGCGGCGCCCTGTAGCTGATGTCGCCGGGAGCCCCCAGTGACGCGATCACCCCTGCAACTGCCCTCACGCTGTCGCAGGTGAGAGAGAGAGAACCGAATGTCTGGGGAGCCAGAGGGGACATAAATATATTCTCCCCCTGTTGGAAATACCAACGTCCCCGCTTGGAGGACATCACAACATAAGGTTACACAATCAAAATGCAGTGCATAATAGGTATAACTTAACATATGTACTCTAACATCAATGGTACATAACATACTCACATCAGTGATACCCGAGGCCAGCTGAGCGTTAGCTGTTTGCTGAGACCTACTAACTGATAATGCCCTAACTGATAATGTGGGGTACCTCATTTTTACTTTGGTGAGCCTCTGTCTGGGTAATTTCTTGGAAGTCATGATCGGGAGCAACAGGCACTGGTTCCATACTACTTCCTCCCCCTGTTGGAAGGAATAGCACAGTGTCTCTTGGCCAGACCTTTACCCGGCCATCCGCGGCATTGATGCGGTAGGCCAGGAGGTATTGACCCTTTCCTCGGTCCACCACATGGTGATCCTTTTTGTGCTTAAAGGAGGCAATTTTCACTGAATCACTCACAACACAGTCCTTGTCCCTAAGAACTTGGGAGGCTTCCACTGGGAAGCGAGCAAGTAGCAATTTCTCTGTTTCATCCTGCAGGGGATAAAGGGTCGATACCTTACCACTGCGGTGATTCACGGTGGCCAACAGGTCCTCGGGGACGCTGTCAGTTTCCATCTCGGCTGTCGTGGAACCTGTCCCCGGCACTTCTGGGGCAGTCTACTCACTTTCTAGAAACTCGGGAGCGTTGGATCCCAGTCGTGGGACCAATTGGGTTGGAGTGCACGGGCTCACACTCAGTTCAGTCATGGTGTCACACGGATGTCCAGCGACGTTCTGCTGCTCAGCATGAGCTTTAGTTGGGGCCTTTTCCACGGCCTCCTCCATCGGTGCCTGTGGGGAGTAAGGAGGTTCCTCACCACTCCACTGGCTTGCGATGGGTTCCTCTTCCTCCGGTCCCTTCTCTGGGTGTCCCTCCGACACACTGTGAGTAGCCACGGCCGTGGGACTCTTCCGCGGCTCCGGCCGCACCAGCGTTTGCTCCGGTGTCACTAGCGGAAGTGTACCTAACTTTTCCTGGGAATTCACCTTACCCTTGGCGTTGTTAGCAGGTACTGATCCCAAGCCTGGGACTGATGGTACCATTGTAGTAGGCCGGACAGGTCGTGATAGGGCCCACAGGCCCACAGCGGGGTCTGCAGTAGATGAGGCGGTTGACTCATGGTCCTCAGCTGCACCTGGGTGGTCCGCCGGCAGGCGCATCACCACGGCTGATTGACTACCATTGTCAGTAGAAGAGAATGGGGGTAGAGACGTCTTACCCTTCGTTGGTTCAAACATCTGTGGTTCCGTCATTGGAACCGATTCTGGAGTTGAGTCTGGAACCGCTGTTAGGGTGCACGGGCCCTCCAAAACCTCCACTCTTGAGGTAGGTAGATTAACCGGCTCAGTAAAGGGGTTCGTCGCATCATCCTCTGTGGGTTCCGTAGGCCGCAGCAGCATGGGCTGCAGGAACTGTCCTCCGCAGCCAGCACTCTTGGGTCCCCAAGTCAATTTTCCACCTGGGAAGTCACACTGAGTATGCACACCTCTTTGTCCACCCTTACCACCTGCTTGTCTATTGGTGGCCCACAGGGGTTAAAGTCCATACCACCAGATAAATGTTTGCAAACATGGGCACAAAAGAAAAGACAAGCTCCCTCCTTTTCTACGCCATACTCCATACAGCTGAGGGTGTGTTTCTCTGCATCCCGTACTTTCCTTAGAGGGAACAGAAATTGCTGATTGCTGTTCACTGTGCTCACTCACATGGCGGGGGCGGGGCTCGGGTTTTCCCGCCAGTCCCGGGCAGATTTCTGCAAAACATTTTGATGCAGCCTGGCACACAACATTGTTGCAACTTTGCAGCATGAGAATCTGTCAGCCTTATTGGCTATCTGGCTGCCTGTGACCAGGGTGAGAGTGCAGTCCCCAGAGGCTGCTGGGAATTGTAGTCCTTGGTGGCTCTCTTTAACATTGGGGCAACGTGCGTGCTGTGTAATGGCCGCCGCCGCTGCTAACTGCGCATGTGCGAACTGGGGGATGTCCCTGACTATGAAGCGTCTCTTCTCACTCCCTGTTATGGCTGCCATATCGCATCTGAGGCTATACTGCACGCGCGCGAACTTCTGCGCATGCGCAAATGCACACAAGATGGCGGCGCCCTGTAGCTGATGTCGCCGGGAGCCCCCAGTGATGCGATCACCCCTGCAACTGCCCTCACGCTGTCGCAGGTGAGAGAGAGAGAACCGAATGTCTGGGTAGCCAGAGGGGACCTGGCTACACACATAAATACATTTGCAATTAATTGTGTGTGTGGGGGGGGAATTCAATCACAATAAAAATAAAATTAAAAAAACCTGTAAAAGAAAAATAACATACATTCAATTTTTTTCCTTACCTTTAGATGTCTACACACTCCGATTACAGGGGTTACCGCAGGCTCTCGAATGAATCCACGATCCCAACCAGCAACGGGCCACAGGTAAAAAAAAATCCAAAGTCCTTTTCTTCATCTGTTAACTGTAATCCATATCTTCTTTTTCATGTGATAGATACTATTTTAGCATATTACCACTAACTTTTACTATTAACATTTGTAGCGGGGTACCCCCTGGCTACTATTCTACCCAATGGGCTGGCAGTAAACCCAGGTATTCACAGGCTTGCCAGTAGTTGGTATGGGGTTTTCCCCTTCACCTTTGATACAGAACTTGAATGACAGGAGAGGGTGGTACATCCTGTTGTAGCTTGGACAACGGAGTGCTCGCCTTCTGGCTGTACTTAAGGGCAGGACCGCCCTAAATTTAGAGGTTGTTCCTTTCCCCTGAGGAAGGAAGGGCACACGACTGGGAGCCTGAGATTTGGGCCTACCCATGTGTTCTTCCCTGCGGGGAGGAGTTAGTGTGACTATACCTCTGCCTCCGCTAGGGAGGTGGGGAAGAGCTAGGATGGTTGCGGTGCCCTTGTAGTGACGGTCCAGGGACCATCTCCAATGATAGCTGTGAGCCAAGAGACTATATCTAGCAGATGACTGCTGAGGAGCTGTGTATCACTGCAAAGGCTGTAGTAATAAACCGTTCCTGTTTGCAATATACCTCCGGCCTGGTGTGTGATCTAACTGGGAGGAGAGGTAATCAGTTCTACCATGGGAGATCGCCACCATATCCCTGGAGCCTATGCCAGATGGAGGCGCTGCACTGCTAAGTATTATCTGGGGTATGGACCCCAGAACTCTTGTCCTGTGTCCCTAATTCATTGCGGATGACTCAGCCCTCCTGTTGCCAGCAGGTATGCACCACAAACACCTGTAATGATTAGCTAATACTCTGGTAAGGTGGATTTTGCCTTTGCCTTTAACTAGTACACATACAGTTTGAGTATTTTTTATTTTTCATCTGGGCTGTTCACTGTGTTTTTTTCTGGGGTTCTTTATCAGTTATTTGCTGGTTTAGGGATCAACAGGGCAGGCTTTCTTGCAGTTTTTAGATTTTGACCGGCCGGTTATTGGTTACCCTGGGAACTTCTGTACCCAGAGCAGAGTGACCTGTATTAGAAGTTATATCTCCGGCATTATTTGCCATCTCTGTTTTTGTGTCCCCGTACTGTTGTCTATATTTTTGGGTCCATATTCTTATTTTCTATAGGAGACATTTGTTTGGTCTGTTTTCATGTTTATCATTTTGGTGTTCTATGTTGTGTTTGATGTAGACTCATAATAAATTCGTATTTTGGTTATTACATTTGTCTGCATCTGATTGCATTAATTATTAGATATGTCTGAGTGCTTCTAATTGGGGTTCTTGTGTCTTTTTGTGTTTTATATATATATATATATATATATATATATATATATATATATATATATAATCACCACAATTATTATTACACATACATACATCCATGCTGCATATACAATTTATACATGCATTGTGTCTTTCCTTGCGCCACCCTCCCCCATCCCAATATCCATTGCTGTTAAAGACACCCCCCACGGCCAAGACAAGCTGACTAGTTAAATTTCATTATTGTACTTTATTCATGTAAGTGTTTGTGCGCCTGGCTCCTGATAACACACTAGGGGGTTTCCTCTCCCTTCCCCCAACCTAACAATGAACTATACTACATTACCATTTTCAATAAAATGCATTCCGCCAGAGAGCGCAACCCCCGGGCCCATCTTGAGAGTTCAGTTATCATAGGTAAAATCATCAAAGTGCAATGTAGTAAAACAAGCTGCCACCATCATTGAATTGGCAAGTATGTAGGGGTAGATCCTCGGAAGTGCGCTAATTTAGTGCAAATGACGTAGCTTTCCCGAATTTGGTAACTGACCTTAATTTACTACTTATAACGGATATCCTCAAAGCTAATGATATGCAAAAGTAAGATCTGTTAGCAAAACGACCAACATAATGTTGCCTGAATGGACGGGGATTAACTTATCCTAAAAATATACACAGCACATGCGCATTTGGAGAGAACGTTCTTCGGGCTCCTTAGTTGATGATGTCTTACGTATTAGGATGACGTTAGTTAACCTCAGTTAAAAAAACAAAACAGAAAAAGGCTGATAATGCAGCTGCAGCCAAGAGGAGGCCCACCTGTGCCCCTGCACATGACCCGAAAGTAGGAGCTGGTCAGCTCATTCATCTCCCGCTCACTGGCAGTGGGACTACCTGGCCTTGTGGACTCTGGGGATCTCGAGAGACCTAGTAAGTTTCAATACAGTACATTCGTAATACACTATCAGCGTCAGATTTACAAAGGAGCAGGATGGCGGCAGAAAGGAGGCAATAGCAAGTAGCTTCCCATTAGTTCTGATAGGCCCTAGCACGGTCCTCCAGCAATCGCGGGAGATGAAGCGGAGCACAGCCACGAAAATAGCAGAGTACAGCGTAGATGGTGAATTCAAAAGTTTATTCAACAAACAGCTGATGGATCATCTGACGCATTTCAGCCCTAGGGCCTTTGTCAAAGAATTGACAAAGGCCCTAGGGCTGAAATGCGTCAGATGATCCATCAGCTGTTTGTTGAATAAACTTTTGAATTCACCATCTACGCTGTACTCTGCTATTTTCGTGGCTGTGCTCCGCTTCATCTCCCACGATTGCTGGAGGACCGTGCTTGTCACCAAAAATATGCAGGATTGCACGCTGAGTTACTGCCTACACGGGGGGGAGATGCGCGCATCAGCTGACTGCTTTTGAAAACGCCGCCCACACGCCGGAGACGGCGGCTTCACTGAACACATCAGGAGCTCAGCCGGCGTGGAGCTTACTACGCAGCTTCCACCGATCAACGGGGAAACACCGCCGGTCAGGTGACCGCCCCACCTGACTTTCAGTCATAGTGGGGTTGGCGGTGCAACGAGTATTCCCGAGCTGCAGACAACCGGATTCCCGCGCTACTGCTCTCGCACAAACCGTGAGTCAACAGCAACAATTGGTGTCCTAAGCTGGGCTAGTTGCTTGTTTGAATATCTTTCTCTCACATACATGCACACTTTACTGGCAGTAACTTTTTTGCTTTTAGCTCTGAGGCACCTTTGAGGATTATTTCCATCCTGTTCTACCCTGATAGGCCCTAGAGTGCGGCAAAATTATATGGAGGCGGCAATTTTTGCCTCCCCCAAATTCTGCTGCCTTATACCTGGGCCTAACGGGAAATCTGACACTGTACACTATTTATCAATCTCATGTATACATGTCACTTAAGACACATCCTTGAGCATCCATCAAAACATTACCATCTTATTTCCAGTGCACTCACACATACAGGTAAGGAGTAGTTAGCTAAATAATGTATATCACATGCTTACATTTGTGCCCTCATATGATCTGTGTCAAACAAATCAGGGTCCTGGATATATGCATTACAGACATATGTTTGCCATTGCAAGTATAACTGGGTATTCCAACAGTACCTGTTTCTCTCTACCTACTGTACCTGCTATGTATGTCCTGTTAAGTTCCAGGCATTAGCAGGTTAATCTATGGGCCAGTGAACCCCCTTCTGCTTCCCTTGAAAGTGAAGGAAGGTAGGTAGTGACTCATGGCCTGTGTACAGCCCCCTTGTAGGTGGGTACAGTCCATGAGCCTGCCCCTTCCAGAGTTTTCTAGGGGAGTAGCCAAAAGTTAGTAATTAGTCTTCCTCTCAGCCCTTGAGAGATGAGGGAGTCTTCCTCTGAGCTCCTTAGGGAGTGAGGATTGAGAGAAGGTCCCTGGCCTCTGCTCCTCAGAGAGAGGACGGAGCTGTCAGCCTACCCCATGGCGGGGCAAGCTTGCTCAATTTAGGCCGACTGGCCTAGAGACCACCAGGATCGAAGTCCATTGATGGGTATGCACTGTCAAGAAAGCCTGGGGCTAGTGGAGGATGTGATGTGCTGCAAAAGAAGAGCTGATGCAGAATGCCCTTAAATAAAATCTGTTTAAAGATATCTCTTCCTCTGGTGTCAGTTCCTAGGAAGGAGGGATATGTTTGTGCAGTAATGGGGCTGACACCTACACCTGTGGGTTCCATCACCGCTGGAGGCACTGACACCAACTCAGAAGAACCCAGAGACCTGTTCGTGCCACTCCTGTTCCTGTCTCCTTACCATCTGGCAGACCACTCAGACCTCCTGCAAACCTACAGGCAGAGCACTATACACACGTGGTAATACGCCTACTCCCCAATACTGGTCCCTAAGTGAGGTTGGGGGGCGAACCGTGTTACACAAGCATGTTAGAAATAATCACTTTTAAAGTACTTTACATCACTTACTGGCCAGAACATACTTGAAAAATATGCTGTGAAGCCACTTTCCTGTGCAAGAGAAGAGTTAAACTCTTAAATTGTCCTTATCCTGGGAAAGTAGCTTCACAATATATTGAATAAGAGACACTTTGAATAATGTTGCATATACTGGGGAACGGAACTTAAAATGATCACATTTATCTGGTCTTTTAACCTCTCTTAATCACATAAGCAGTTAAGATGACTGGGTAGCATTTTGTAAGACATTGTGAACGGATTATATATTCTATCATAAAATATGTTTTATTGTCCTGTGTGTACGTATCCAAGACAATAAACAAGATTTTATGTGAGTTTATAAAATTAGATCATTTGGGCCTTTGTCTTATCTGCCATATTGTATTTAGGGACACATATTTAAAAGGCTTAAAATACTGAATAATGACCACATCCAACTCACAGGGAGTATGCAGGAGCGCACATAGTACAGGAACCCTGGCTGCTGTATTGTTCTCTCTCTCTGGGGATACTAAAGGAAGTAATACTAAATGAATAGGGAACAGGCATTTAAAATCCTCAAAATGACTGCATCTGAACATTGAATGTTTGCCTGCAGTGTGTGGGCTGTGGATGGAGCTGATGGATGTCACTATTTGACTAAGTTCCCTTTTGGAGTATAGTTGTATTGCTTGTGTAACGGGTGTTCCCTCTGGCCTGACCCACCCAATCTCATATTGGCCCGTGTAGTCTAACCAGTCCCCCATTACAAGGCGTGTGTGGTGGTGCACCTGCAGTAACAGGACTCTTGAGTCTCCCGCTTGATGTTATTAGGGGATGTCAATCAGGACAGGTAGCTGAGGTAGTGGGTACGAGTCCAACCTACATCATGTGCAGCGCCTCCACCTCATCAGGATCTATGCTTCCGCAGGGAGATGGTCCTGGTGAGGAACTCCTTCTTGGTGCCATCCACTGTCGAGTAAGCTCACACTCACACAGTGGGGTTCTTGTTTTCAAGGACATCTTTATTAAGTACAGGGATGTAGCAGACTGCCCCATGCAGCTGCCAGCTCTAGCCGCACATCTCTGCGTGATGTCCCTTTGCCAGGTACGGCCGCCAATAATGAAGTGGGATTCCCTTTCTCCTAGGGAGATCACCACTGTGCCAGGTCCCTGGACACAGCGTGGCGTAAACACACTGGAATTATCACTATGCTCCCGCTAGTTACTGCACTAGGGTCACAAAAGTGTTCCTACAATATCTGTATCTTCGGTTTACTCTCTGCTCCGAACAACAACACTAACTGTCAGTGTTGTGCCCTTTATACTCCAGGGGGCAGGCGCATCTCTGAGGTCACTATCCAGGGACTCAGAGCATACAGCCACTCCCATCCTTACACAGGGCACCACACTAGGGTGTGAGGGAAAACCTCCATAACTACTGTGGGCAGGCCTGTGTGTACCAGGACTTACTGCTAACAGAGAAGATGTATGCAGTCATTATTATGCATGGCTACATACTCCCCCTGGTGAATACCCACCGTCCCGGCTGGGACCTAAATTTGGTGTACCTTGCACCAGGAAACACTGCAAAAGAACACACAAATAACACAGCAAACATCATTACATGAACATAATAATGAAAGCTCAGTACACTCACCGACCAGCAGGGAGCGCAAAAGAAACAACAGACCACTCTATTGGACACTCAATAGTAATGCCGAGGATCTGGCTTCTTCACCTCTCGCCCCGCGGCATCATGCACAGTCACGCTGTATTCCCGTGGTACTCCTCTCTCATTACAGTACACCACCTTGTGCATATGTACACTGCGCCCTATCTTCCAGACCCGCATCAGTTGAGCTACCCTCTGCTCGGCCTGTATACCTTTAATGGCTCCCCCTCTCTCAATGATATAATACTGAATATCATTCTTGAGCCATCTCTCCCTATTCTCCTCTATCTCTGTCATTAGAGGTTCAGGGACATAGGGGTAATCAAGCCCATGGGACTTCCTGTACTTGGCAATGATAGCTCGCTCAGCTCTGCAAGCCCTAGTTAAACTGGTTTGACCAGCCGTCCCGGGCAACACCCATGATAGGGGCTCATGTGTCTCCACCGGATCATCTAACCCTGCGGACCCCTTAGGGATAATTAGGCCTGCCTGTATACGGTCCCATCGTACCCTTAGAGCCCTAAGGTAGGATTCATCATCAAAATCCCCGGCAGCCCACCAGTGATCAACCACCCCCTCCCTCTCTAAAATAAAGCGGGTGCGGTCAAACCACGAGACATACCCCTCGTACAGGGGGGCCCACCACCTAGTCTCCTTCCGTTCCTCGGAGCTAGAATCTACATTCTCTTCTAGGGACTCCTCATCAGGCCCACCAGAAGACACTCCAGATGTACCCTCAGATCGGGTATTAATTCCCTTGCGATGAGAGGTATTCCTAACAGTGATACTCATCCCGCTAGGACAATCACTGAACACCGACACTTGTCGGGACATGCTCCCTCCTCCCTCCGACCCATCATCCGACGTACCCAAGTCCAGGCTCCCAGTCCGATCATCAAAAGGACCCCGTGACTCCCCGGACAACCCTAAACTGGAACTAGATCCAAATAGGATAGGGACGGGTACAGGGGCTTTAGCTAGGGCCGTAGAACTAACCTTGGGTGTGGACGGGGTTTGGGGACGGGACCGACCAGTAGGCACGGACAGGGTTTCGACCTGCTCCCCAGCGGTACCTGCCTTAGCATCGCCACAAAGTCCATCTTTGTCTTCAACCTTGGGACTCCTGGGCTTTCCGTTCAACCGCCCATTCCCCTGGATAATAGGGGATCGCTTCCCGCTGCTCGATCGCAGAGGCGGCACCATCTCCCACTCGGGGCCTCCCTGGTCCTCCGACACCACTTCCGCACACGCACGTGCTGCGACGCCATCTTGCGGTGGATTCCCAAGCGGAATCTCTTCCTCCACAAGGATCTCCTCCAACGCCATTCTGCTACGCGATCCAGTCTGGCTCTGGACTCGCTCCTCCGGATCTTCCACTCCCTGGGTCTGCGACAGACACGGTGTCTTAGTCCCGTGCAGGGTCGGGGTAGATCGGCCTCCGTCCGATCCACTAGTCACCACGGCAGTGGGACTCCGGCGATTGGATGGTCGCGGTACGGGAGACACACGACTCCGCGTCTCCACACCACGAGGAATTGCATCCCTCCATGGCGTAGCACTGAAGTAATAGTCTCTTTTTGGAACAGACTCACTTGCCAGCCGTGCACACTCCTCGTCCGAGGATTCCAATTTGCAATTCGGCCGAGGCATCCCAGTAGGGGACCGGCGATGGGCTCCTCGGTGATCACCTCTCCGATGACTCGGCTTCTCTGTCGGAAGCACCACTCTTGACTCCGACTCTGCGGGACTTGGACTCTTATTCCAGAGAGCTCCCGGCTGCTCTTCTGTCGCCACCGGTACATTTCCGGTCATTCCTGTAGATTGCACCGGTACGAATGTGGTCATGGGCCACATGTACTGCAGTCCACAGAGGGGGCATCGGGCTTCGCTGCCCACGGCTCCGCCCGGCAGTCTGCACTGCAGGCACAGACACGCCACAGTCTCTACACCCTCCACCCGGATCACCAGGAAGCCTCCTGGAGCCGAATAAGGGTGCGTGGAAATCACAGGACCTTGGTCCACTTTATCAACAGCTTCAGCCATTTTTATCAGCGGAGGTACTCTGCTCAGAGGTCGGTACTGATCAATGGCTCTTCGCAACTGAAAGGCATGGGCTGATATAGTCACCCTTCCTCCCATTTCCTCTTGCGACATCCGGTGAGACCGCAAACCACTCCCCCTGGTTGAAACTAGGGGGATGTCTCGTAGACTTGTAGGCTGACCCAGCACAGGTGCGGAGTGAGTCATAGTCCATGAGGGCGCGGCTCCAGCTTTCGCGCCAAACTCCCCATCGGGGTGGAGTTTTCGCGTTGGCGCCAATCCTGGCCAACATCTAGCAGACTGCAAAGTTGCAAGACCTTTTGCAGCATGCCCACGCGGTGTCCCGGGGACGCGGGAACCGCCATCTTGGTAAGCATTGTCTTTTCTTTCATTGAAGGCAGCGTCTGGCTGTTTGTTAATTGGGCTATAACAAAGTCCATTTCGTTCCTCCCATCTCGTAAGACTTTCGTCCTCACTATTCTCAGGGGTATCTTCCCGAGAACATATGCAGGACAAACACGGCGCAGCCACGGTTTTCACGCCATTCCATAACAAGCCTACAAAAGTCTCTTCTGTAGCCTGTTCTTCATCGGACCGCAATCCTGGACCTTCTGCTCTGTGCAGATCCTCCATTCTTGTGGTTCTCTTTCCCTGCCATCCTGGACCTTCTGTTCTGTACAGATCCTCCATTTTGACAGTTCTCTCTGTTTCTTTGGGTGAACACCGATTCTCTGTACGTGGAGCTCCGCTCTGCGGGGCAGCTACCACATCTGTACAATAAACATGCCTTGTGCACCACCTGGTGTACCTAACGTAGATCTGACTCGTGTGTGCACTACCTCAGGCTAGGTTCACCCTTCCTGTGTCTACCGTAACACGTTCCTCCAGTCTGTGCTCCTTGGTAAGTGATCTGGAATGGAGACTAGAGTACTCTGGCTCTTCCATGCAGCACTTTGGGCGTCGACCTACTTTTGGCTAGCCTAGTGCGGACCCGTCCAGAGTTCCTGCTCTCAGTTACCAGTTTACCCCTTAGGCGTCCCCCGCTAGCGCTACCTCAAGGCGACTAGGACAGCAATAGCCCCCGGCTCCAGACTCACTAACCCCTTACGGATCCCAAGGCGTCTTTGCGGCATGCAACTCCAGCATCTCCCTGACTACCCCTGGCTCCGTCCCACGCAGCACAAAGTGGCAGCAGACACTTCTCTCTTTCCTAATGTGTGCCTAGCAAAAGCCTGTCCTGTTGACAGGTATCTCAGCAGCGCCTCCAATTGTAACGGGGGTTCCCTCTGGCCTGACCCACCCAATCTCATATTGGCCCGTGTAGTCTAACCAGTCCCCCATTACAAGGCGTGTGTGGTGGTGCACCTGCAGTAACAGGACTCTTGAGTCTCCCGCTTGATGTTATTAGGGGATGTCAATCAGGACAGGTAGCTGAGGTAGTGGGTACGAGTCCAACCTACATCATGTGCAGCGCCTCCACCTCATCAGGATCTATGCTTCCGCAGGGAGATGGTCCTGGTGAGGAACTCCTTCTTGGTGCCATCCACTGTCGAGTAAGCTCACACTCACACAGTGGGGTTCTTGTTTTCAAGGACATCTTTATTAAGTACAGGGATGTAGCAGACTGCCCCATGCAGCTGCCAGCTCTAGCCGCACATCTCTGCGTGATGTCCCTTTGCCAGGTACGGCCGCCAATAATGAAGTGGGATTCCCTTTCTCCTAGGGAGATCACCACTGTGCCAGGTCCCTGGACACAGCGTGGCGTAAACACACTGGAATTATCACTATGCTCCCGCTAGTTACTGCACTAGGGTCACAAAAGTGTTCCTACAATATCTGTATCTTCGGTTTACTCTCTGCTCCGAACAACAACACTAACTGTCAGTGTTGTGCCCTTTATACTCCAGGGGGCAGGCGCATCTCTGAGGTCACTATCCAGGGACTCAGAGCATACAGCCACTCCCATCCTTACACAGGGCACCACACTAGGGTGTGAGGGAAAACCTCCATAACTACTGTGGGCAGGCCTGTGTGTACCAGGACTTACTGCTAACAGAGAAGATGTATGCAGTCATTATTATGCATGGCTACATACTCCCCCTGGTGAATACCCACCGTCCCGGCTGGGACCTAAATTTGGTGTACCTTGCACCAGGAAACACTGCAAAAGAACACACAAATAACACAGCAAACATCATTACATGAACATAATAATGAAAGCTCAGTACACTCACCGACCAGCAGGGAGCGCAAAAGAAACAACAGACCACTCTATTGGACACTCAATAGTAATGCCGAGGATCTGGCTTCTTCACCTCTCGCCCCGCGGCATCATGCACAGTCACGCTGTATTCCCGTGGTACTCCTCTCTCATTACAGTACACCACCTTGTGCATATGTACACTGCGCCCTATCTTCCAGACCCGCATCAGTTGAGCTACCCTCTGCTCGGCCTGTATACCTTTAATGGCTCCCCCTCTCTCAATGATATAATACTGAATATCATTCTTGAGCCATCTTTCCCTATTCTCCTCTATCTCTGTCATTAGAGGTTCAGGGACATAGGGGTAATCAAGCCCATGGGACTTCCTGTACTTGGCAATGATAGCTCGCTCAGCTCTGCAAGCCCTAGTTAAACTGGTTTGACCAGCCGTCCCGGGCAACACCCATGATAGGGGCTCATGTGTCTCCACCGGATCATCTAACCCTGCGGACCCCTTAGGGATAATTAGGCCTGCCTGTATACGGTCCCATCGTACCCTTAGAGCCCTAAGGTAGGATTCATCATCAAAATCCCCGGCAGCCCACCAGTGATCAACCACCCCCTCCCTCTCTAAAATAAAGCGGGTGCGGTCAAACCACGAGACATACCCCTCGTACAAGGGGGCCCACCACCTAGTCTCCTTCCGTTCCTCGGAGCTAGAATCTACATTCTCTTCTAGGGACTCCTCATCAGGCCCACCAGAAGACACTCCAGATGTACCCTCAGATCGGGTATTAATTCCCTTGCGATGAGAGGTATTCCTAACAGTGATACTCATCCCGCTAGGACAATCACTGAACACCGACACTTGTCGGGACATGCTCCCTCCTCCCTCCGACCCATCATCCGACGTACCCAAGTCCAGGCTCCCAGTCCGATCATCAAAAGGACCCCGTGACTCCCCGGACAACCCTAAACTGGAACTAGATCCAAATAGGATAGGGACGGGTACAGGGGCTTTAGCTAGGGCCGTAGAACTAACCTTGGGTGTGGACGGGGTTTGGGGACGGGACCGACCAGTAGGCACGGACAGGGTTTCGACCTGCTCCCCAGCGGTACCTGCCTTAGCATCGCCACAAAGTCCATCTTTGTCTTCAACCTTGGGACTCCTGGGCTTTCCGTTCAACCGCCCATTCCCCTGGATAATAGGGGATCGCTTCCCGCTGCTCGATCGCAGAGGCGGCACCATCTCCCACTCGGGGCCTCCCTGGTCCTCCGACACCACTTCCGCACACGCACGTGCTGCGACGCCATCTTGCGGTGGATTCCCAAGCGGAATCTCTTCCTCCACAAGGATCTCCTCCAACGCCATTCTGCTACGCGATCCAGTCTGGCTCTGGACTCGCTCCTCCGGATCTTCCACTCCCTGGGTCTGCGACAGACACGGTGTCTTAGTCCCGTGCAGGGTCGGGGTAGATCGGCTTCCGTCCGATCCACTAGTCACCACGGCAGTGGGACTCCGGCGATTGGATGGTCGCGGTACGGGAGACACACGACTCCGCGTCTCCACACCACGAGGAATTGCATCCCTCCATGGCGTAGCACTGAAGTAATAGTCTCTTTTTGGAACAGACTCACTTGCCAGCCGTGCACACTCCTCGTCCGAGGATTCCAATTTGCAATTCGGCCGAGGCATCCCAGTAGGGGACCGGCGATGGGCTCCTCGGTGATCACCTCTCCGATGACTCGGCTTCTCTGTCGGAAGCACCACTCTTGACTCCGACTCTGCGGGACTTGGACTCTTATTCCAGAGAGCTCCCGGCTGCTCTTCTGTCGCCACCGGTACATTTCCGGTCATTCCTGTAGATTGCACCGGTACGAATGTGGTCATGGGCCACATGTACTGCAGTCCACAGAGGGGGCATCGGGCTTCGCTGCCCACGGCTCCGCCCGGCAGTCTGCACTGCAGGCACAGACACGCCACAGTCTCTACACCCTCCACCCGGATCACCAGGAAGCCTCCTGGAGCCGAATAAGGGTGCGTGGAAATCGCAGGACCTTGGTCCACTTTATCAACAGCTTCAGCCATTTTTATCAGCGGAGGTACTCTGCTCAGAGGTCGGTACTGATCAATGGCTCTTCGCAACTGAAAGGCATGGGCTGATATAGTCACCCTTCCTCCCATTTCCTCTTGCGACATCCGGTGAGACCGCAAACCACTCCCCCTGGTTGAAACTAGGGGGATGTCTCGTAGACTTGTAGGCTGACCCAGCACAGGTGCGGAGTGAGTCATAGTCCATGAGGGCGCGGCTCCAGCTTTCGCGCCAAACTCCCCATCGGGGTGGAGTTTTCGCGTTGGCGCCAATCCTGGCCAACATCTAGCAGACTGCAAAGTTGCAAGACCTTTTGCAGCATGCCCACGCGGTGTCCCGGGGACGCGGGAACCGCCATCTTGGTAAGCATTGTCTTTTCTTTCATTGAAGGCAGCGTCTGGCTGTTTGTTAATTGGGGTATAACAAAGTCCATTTCGTTCCTCCCATCTCGTAAGACTTTCGTCCTCACTATTCTCAGGGGTATCTTCCCGAGAACATATGCAGGACAAACACGGCGCAGCCACGGTTTTCACGCCATTCCATAACAAGCCTACAAAAGTCTCTTCTGTAGCCTGTTCTTCATCGGACCGCAATCCTGGACCTTCTGCTCTGTGCAGATCCTCCATTCTTGTGGTTCTCTTTCCCTGCCATCCTGGACCTTCTGTTCTGTACAGATCCTCCATTTTGACAGTTCTCTCTGTTTCTTTGGGTGAACACCGATTCTCTGTACGTGGAGCTCCGCTCTGCGGGGCAGCTACCACATCTGTACAATAAACATGCCTTGTGCACCACCTGGTGTACCTAACGTAGATCTGACTCGTGTGTGCACTACCTCAGGCTAGGTTCACCCTTCCTGTGTCTACCGTAACACGTTCCTCCAGTCTGTGCTCCTTGGTAAGTGATCTGGAATGGAGACTAGAGTACTCTGGCTCTTCCATGCAGCACTTTGGGCGTCGACCTACTTTTGGCTAGCCTAGTGCGGACCCGTCCAGAGTTCCTGCTCTCAGTTACCAGTTTACCCCTTAGGCGTCCCCCGCTAGCGCTACCTCAAGGCGACTAGGACAGCAATAGCCCCCGGCTCCAGACTCACTAACCCCTTACGGATCCCAAGGCGTCTTTGCGGCATGCAACTCCAGCATCTCCCTGACTACCCCTGGCTCCGTCCCACGCAGCACAAAGTGGCAGCAGACACTTCTCTCTTTCCTAATGTGTGCCTAGCAAAAGCCTGTCCTGTTGACAGGTATCTCAGCAGCGCCTCCAATTGTAACGGGGGTTCCCTCTAGCCTGACCCACCCAATCTCATATTGGCCCGTGTAGTCTAACCAGTCCCCCATTACAAGGCGTGTGTGGTGGTGCACCTGCAGTAACAGGACTCTTGAGTCTCCCGCTTGATGTTATTAGGGGATGTCAATCAGGACAGGTAGCTGAGGTAGTGGGTACGAGTCCAACCTACATCATGTGCAGCGCCTCCACCTCATCAGGATCTATGCTTCCGCAGGGAGATGGTCCTGGTGAGGAACTCCTTCTTGGTGCCATCCACTGTCGAGTAAGCTCACACTCACACAGTGGGGTTCTTGTTTTCAAGGACATCTTTATTAAGTACAGGGATGTAGCAGACTGCCCCATGCAGCTGCCAGCTCTAGCCGCACATCTCTGCGTGATGTCCCTTTGCCAGGTACGGCCGCCAATAATGAAGTGGGATTCCCTTTCTCCTAGGGAGATCACCACTGTGCCAGGTCCCTGGACACAGCGTGGCGTAAACACACTGGAATTATCACTATGCTCCCGCTAGTTACTGCACTAGGGTCACAAAAGTGTTCCTACAATATCTGTATCTTCGGTTTACTCTCTGCTCCGAACAACAACACTAACTGTCAGTGTTGTGCCCTTTATACTCCAGGGGGCAGGCGCATCTCTGAGGTCACTATCCAGGGACTCAGAGCATACAGCCACTCCCATCCTTACACAGGGCACCACACTAGGGTGTGAGGGAAAACCTCCATAACTACTGTGGGCAGGCCTGTGTGTACCAGGACTTACTGCTAACAGAGAAGATGTATGCAGTCATTATTATGCATGGCTACACTTGTATTATTGTTGTACCTGTATGTTGTGTGGAGTATATTAACTCCAGTCCAGATGGCAGCAGGTTAGTTCTTTTTTTAAGTTTTTCTCTCTTCTTAAACCAAGATTAAATTGTTCAAAACAATTTGTTTCTGTTTTTATAGAAAGCACCCCATGAAAGGAACAGGGAGAATAGGGTGCTCAGCGCGAGCAAGACACCAGTCAATCATATGGAGGGATCTGGGTGGGCTGGACAGGTTAGAGGAAGATGAATTCATGACGCTGAAGGTGTAGAGGAACATGAAGGGTAGACTTTACAGAGGGACACAGGTATAGGTGTGAGGGACACCTAAAGATGTATAGGGGACAAGCGAGAGTAGAGTAGCTGGCAGCATTAGGAACCAAAGAAGCATACAGTAAAGCATCACAGGTCACACAACAAAAATATGTTTTACAATTTTGTTTGCATTGTTTACTGCAAGATCCAAACTAAACTCATGATGCACTAAACATGTTTAAAGAATAAACTATATAAGGCTGTTAAAAAAAAATATATATATATATATATATACAGGAAAAGAAAAGACGGTGCCTAGTATATCTGGATGTAATGTCTAGTATGGTGTATAATTGGATGTTGTTACATATGAAACACCTCTAGTGTGTTAAAGAATAACCACAATATGATGTTAAATACTGACAAGTCTAAAGTGCACTAGATCAATATATACAGTATTATTACAATGCATATACTAAAATAAAAAATGTATGAATAAAAATAATATAAAAAACACAATAAATGGTTAAAAATCAAGTGATTTAAAAAATGTTCATATGAAACAATCAGATACCAAACCAATGATGTGATTTGGAAATGTCTGACAATGATTTGTCAAGATACTGGCAGCCTTCTTCTTGGGCACAACATTACTACTGTCATTTTACAAGTGCTCAGAATTAGTGCCAGTTGTGAGAGTGAAGCCAGGCCCTGTTCCTGTGTATTGGGACTCTATACCACAAAGGGAACTTACATCCAAGAGAGGGGAGTTGCCGGAGGAACCTCCAAGGTGTAACACCATCCAGAGAAGCGTGACGTCAGTCCGTAGCATACCCAGTGAAGCAGAGGCGCCGTGGCGGCAACGCACAACGGGTCGGAACAGGAGTATTACTCTCATACAATGCTTTTTATATTTGGAATCTTGTGAGTTTTGAATCGTGATGTCCATGTTTTATTAAATTTTATTTACGTTAATACACGAAGATCGGGCGCTTTTTCTTCTTTTTTTCTGTTATATATATATATATATATATATATATATATATATATTTATATATATATATATATATATTTATATATATATATATATATATATATATATATATATATATATAACCACAAAAAGAAAAAAGAAGGGTCAAAATAAGGCAGCACTCAAATAGTATGTAATAGAAAAATTGAAAAATGGACTTTATTAGCAATGCATCATAAAAACACAAGAGACAAACTCAAACACATACCACATGAAAAACTGCTGCAAAATATACTTTCTGTGTTTAATATATATATATATATATATATATATATATATATATATATATATATATATATATATATATATATATTACAAAACCAATATACTGTACTGAGGGACTCCTTTCACATAAGACCCAAGAGATTATGAAACATTTAAGAACAGAAAACAATCAATGGAGAAAGCTATAATCTATGAGATACTATGAGCAGAGCACACACCAGTAAAAAAAGAAACGAAAACAGTTATATTTCAGTAACACCTAGCACTTCCAAGGTTTCTAGTGTTGTAGAGATGAATGACACTGTAAGCTGTGTGATGATGGAACACCTGCAAAGTGCTGGTTATATATGTGATAAATTCATTAAGTGAATTTCTCATTCATCATGCAGGTTCATGCTGGCATGAGATGAGTCCACACAGATGGTCCAGATGATTATTTGTCATTGCTGACCTGTGGTATATTTTTATAGGTCAAATTAATGGTGTGTGAATTCCCTTCAATGCTGCCAAGGATTCAGCCCTTCATCAGTGTTGTGCAGAACATCAGAAAGTCACATAGTGTATTCAGCTGCAGCAGAGACACCAGGGATTATTGAAAACCGAGCGATGGAGCTAGATATGTACTGTACAGTATGTATTAGGGGTTTGAGCAATGCCGTTTACACACTGAACTGTGATAACTGATTGTGGAATTGTATCTGCCTTACCTGTATTAGCTCTATAAGCAAACCAGATATGTTATACACAAGAAATTCTGTAAAATCATCATGATGCTTGATGCATTATGTGAAATCAAACAATTTTCTGAATGCTTAATTTACCCAAAATAGCTGATTATACACGTAAATGTTAACTTTAATAAATACAAGTGGAATTGCCTCTTAAAAATAAACTGTACACCCCCCATTCTCTAAGTTTGCAGTCATAGTAGTATTATTAGAATTATTATGATTATTAATATTATTATCGTTTATTTGTAAAGCGCCAACATATTCCACAGTGCATTACAATGGGGGTATAGAGTTATATATTACATAAACCGTTACATCCAAATGAGGACGGACATGCACAAACAGATACAAACAGCTTACAACCTAGAGGGAATGAGGGGCCATGTTGAAACAAGAAGGTAAAGTGGCTGCTCATTGTAGGATGGAGAGTATCTCAGGTTGGAACACAGTATGACCCAGTCTGACACATGATTCTATTAAGGTTTCTTTTGTGGTGGGAGGGTTGTTGCGTAGGGTTGTTCTGGAGATTGGTAAAGCCACACAGCTTTTTCCAATGGGGTTGGAGGGGAGTCTTCCTTGAAAAGGAGAGTTTTAAGGGATTTTTTAATATCTGAAAGCTGGGGTAGAGTCTGATGGTGTGTAGGATACAATGGTGGATTCGGCGCAACTGCGCATGCCTGAGTCAGAAAGGCTCCCGGAGTTCTTCAATAAACTTTATTGTCAAAAACACACAAGGGCTAACACCGCATTCTCCCCCTCTACGCGTTTCACCCTTACAGATAGGGCTTCGTCTATCTGTAAGGGTGAAACGCGTAGAGGGGGAGAATGCGGTGTTAGCACTTGTGTGTTTTTGACAATAAAGTTTATTGAAGAACTCCGGGAGCCTTTCTGACTCAGGCATGCGCAGTTGCGCCGAATCCACCATTGTATCCTGACCATTCCAAGACGGTGGCACACAGGAGCAGCCGAGGTGAGCGGGTCCCAGACCGGAGATGCAGGTGAGGTAAGATATAAACATCCCCCTGCACCGGTCAATTTTGTGGCCAAGCGGAGCTCCCTCGCACATTGCCCCAGTGTCTGATACTATCAGATAACTGCTCTGCACACGGAAGCGCAGGACAGACACTTTGACGTCTGATGGTGTGTAGTAGGTAATTCCAGAGAGAAGGACAGCATGGCAGAAGTCTTATAGGCGGGGGGAGAGGCAGTAACAAATGTGTACAATGCTTGTAGTTTGGGAAATTAAATACCAGAATGAATTGCAATATTGACAAAGGATGATTTGGATAGTGTGGCTATTGTGAAGTCATGGTACAGTACAATGAAAAATCAGGACTGAGCCATACCTTTTCTGGGTTACACTATTTTGAAAAGACAAAGGGGTCTATTCTAGTAGCCTCCATAACCAACTTATCGAGGCTTTTGAGCTATTCTCGCAAGGTAGCTATTCAGAAAGCCTTGATAAGTTGGTTAAATCGTGCAGGGAAAGCATTTTATCACAATTTCTGGCTCCTGGCCAAACACGCCGTGCGGTAGCCGGCAAGAAGCCGCAAATCGCAATTTTTATACAATTGTACAATTCTTGTAGCCTCGATTTATCTTATCGGGGCTCTGGAATTGCGATTTTATCCTAGATTCTTCTCGCCAACAAAACCTGCTGAGAAGCTGGTGAGAAGGGCTGCGAGAGAGGGACTTAAAAATAAAAATGAATTTTTCATGCATCGGATTGATTTTGGGGGTTTCCGGAGCTGATACACATTACTACCAGCACCGGAGACCCCCGGAATCAATCCGATGCATTAAAAATGCATTTACAAGCAGCTTCATTACCTTAGCGGTAATTGCAGAGCGGTTTAGGCATTTTCCTGCCGCAAGGTTTAAGATGGGTTCAGTTTATTTCTGAATACCGTGATAACTCAACTGACAAACCGTCCGGCGAGAACATGCCAAATCTTGCGATGTAGCAGCGAACTCATCAAGGCTACTAGAATAGGCCACAAAGATGGGAGAAGGAGTTGCCCTTTATGTGAAGAACATAAGAGTTAGTTTAGTACAAGGTACTTTAAATAAAGACTTTGGATTACCCTAGAAACTGGTGACAATGTTTTTCGTACTTCGGTAATTTACTGGCCTCCAGGACAATAAAAGGCATTGGACAGGGTTTTAATGTAGAATATCAGTAAGATAGCAATGAAAGGAAAGGTAATCATTATGGAAAACTTTAGTCTGCCAGATGTGAATTAGCAGGGATATCCTTGATTTCTTGCAGTGGGGATCTCCCATTCAACTGGTGGGGGAGTCCACTTCCAAGGAAGCACGACTACTGCATTAATGGAATAGCCTCCAAAGAGAGGTGGAAGAGCCTAATGTATTAAGGGAATTTAGAAATGCTTGTGATCAGAGCCAGCTTGAAATAAAGTGGGGCTCGGTGCCGGGTGAGAGCTCGGGGCCTCTTACCTGATCCGGCATCTCCTCATTTTAGCGATGTCGGGATATCAAGTTGTCATAGCAACGTGACACCACAGAGATGAGGTGATGCCGGAGGAGAAGCCGGATGGAAGATAATAGGCACTTACCGAGGCCCCGCACTTTCCCCCGACAAACTGTTGTGGGGAAGAGCGCGTGGCCTCTGTAAGCGCGGGGCTCAGTGCGATGGCACCGAAAGCACCGCCATCAAGCCAGCCCTGCTTGTGATAGACATAAAAGTTTTGTAAGTGTAATAGAAAGCCAAGGATCAAAAAGGGACTGAGGTTTTAAAGCAGATAGGAAAACCAAGAGACCAGGTGGGCCATGTGGCTTTCAGCAGCAGTAAAAGTCTCTGTTTGGATGTGAAAATAAGAAATGCATATAAGATATAAGCATAGTGTTAACATTATGTAAAAAATATGTTTGGGCATTAACACAGCGTATATACTGTACACATAAACAATGCATTGTGATCGCCCTGAATGGAAACCAAAATGTTGTTTTTGCCATTATGCATTATTTGTGTTTTAAGATATGGTTTTTGAATACAAAATTATTTTGACATATTATGAACTTTATTTTAAAAATGTATGTTATGTACTTTTCCCCCTGAGGGTCATTGTCAGCAGCCAAC
This sequence comes from Ascaphus truei, assembly GCF_040206685.1. NCBI lineage: Eukaryota > Metazoa > Chordata > Amphibia > Anura > Ascaphidae > Ascaphus > Ascaphus truei. Next base: position 405,402,950 of record NC_134484.1, on the reverse strand, counting down.
TCTGCGTGCTTCATACTGACCTTTCTGTTTATGTGCTGGACAAGTTTTTCCACTTTGCAATTTCCTTTTGTATCCTATAAATTGATCTAAATGTCTAATAATGTTAAAGCCATTTTGGAAAAGATTTAAAAAACAAAACTTGTAACATCAGTTGGAACTGCAATGCCAAACAGTATAATGCAAGGTGGAATCTTAAAGCTTTGAACTTGCCAATTCCATAGCAACCGGGTTAACTTTGGTATTTCATTTTCTGACACACCCACTATGCTAATTGGTAACCGATTGTAGAATTGACATGACAAAAGCTTATACAGATGTAGCAAACGCAATTACTCCAGTTAACGCATCGTGCTGCATAAACGCCATTGCATTATTACCGCAAAGTTTTATCGCAAAGGCATTGAAAACAATGGCAAAGCGTGACATTTTCATAGTATTATTCCTTGCTTTATTCTGCGTTGCTGGGGGTAATAACGTCTGCTATATCTGTAAACTGTAATCAAAGGTACCCGGATTTTATTATAGGTACCTCAAAGCCGAGAAATGATCAGGCTGTTATTCCTTGGAAATGTTCTGCTTCCATTGCACTGTATTTAGAATGAAAAAACCTACATTCTCTATGCTTTATAATTATGTAAATATAATGTTTCTTACATTTTACGTCATTAAAAAAAAATACATTATATTGACATCAATGATTACATGTCCTTTACTGTACCTTAAAATCACGTCAACCATTGTTGACACTTTTCCTTATGTAGCTCTACTTTCTGATATCTCCTATTCACAATTCTGCTTCTTATGTCTCTTCAGTCAGATAATACTCACATTTAGTAGTAAGTAGTAGTTTCTTTATGGGGCAGTCTAACCTTGGACAAAAGGAAACTAAAGACAGTGGCATGTTAAATACTGTATGTTAAATGTATCCGATAGATTGATTTAGAGAAATGACCAAGTATAAATATTTAAACTTTTAACATTTCCATGGTTAACAAATGGTTTCACAATGTTTGGCAAATGATCTTATCACTAAAATACCTTATACAGTCATTAACATTGCTGGCTCAGCCTTCTTCTTTGTTTACAAAGTAATTATGGTGCCGTCATTTGTCAAACAGACACAAGTAGCTGATAGGCCTGGATTCAGTGTCCAACCAATTCTTATACATTTTTCACAAAATAGAAATAAGCATTTAAGGGTGATAAGATTTTTCTAAGGAAGTTAGTTACAACGATGAGCACGGGTTTTAATAAATAAAAAGTCTCTGAGCCAATACGTTCAACTGCCCTTTTAATAATTAGTTTGTTTCTAGTATTGGTGACACATGTTTTTCAAGCAAGCTTTTTATTTACAAGCAAACCATTGTCAGAGATATAATAATCTATAATAACAGTGAAATAAAAGTATACACATTCTATGTAACCTAACATGAATACCTTATTTTACATTTACATAACCATCTCAATAATGGGCATGACAGCCAACACCCCTTCTGTGAATCTATTTTCACCACCCACAGGCCCCCTGGTAATAGTCAAACTTTACACACACTCATTTAAAACACTCGGCTGCAAAACTGTTGTAAAGCTCTTGCTATAAACAGCACTTGAGGGCCGTACTCCACTCTGAGGCATACTCAGTCACACAACGAGCAGCCAATTTACCTTTTGATCCAACATCACCCCTTAATCCCTTTTGATTGTAAGCTCTCAGGAGCAGGGACCTCATTACCTTCTGTACCTGTTTGCGCTTGTCTGTCCTTATTTGTGTAGCCATGTGTACAATTGGTGTACGTATCTCTTTCTCATGCTGGCAGTAAACCTGGTAAGTATGCAGGATTGTCAGTAGTCATCATGGAGGTTTGCCCTCAAACCCTGGTGATGTGTAAGATAGTAGCAAAGGAAGTGACAGCCTGTCTGTGTCCCCTGTTAGTGACACAGAGAAGAGGTGGGTCTTTCTGGAAGCTGATATATTGCACAGCACTTCCTAAAGTTAGTTCAGCCAGTTGGTGTTTTGACTCTGTTCAGGAGAGGCACATGGAGGTCTGCAACAGTGTTGCAGTGTCTGATGCAAGAGCTGTGAGTCTGTGCAGCTCTGAGCAGAGAGACAGAGAGACAGAGAAGCTGGTGAATCTCTTTGAGAGGAGAGGTGGAGAGCAACACTATTAGAGGAGAAGGAACCTTCCTAATGGAGTGCAGCAGAGGAATGAGCGGCTAAGCTGCTAGCTGTGAGGGGCAGCTGGCCCATACCACCATGCCAATAAAGATGTCCTTGATAAAAGATACCCTCATGTATGAGTCTGGAATTACTCTGCAGAGGAAGGCACCACAGAGGAGTTCCTCATCGGAACCATCCCCTTGAGGACGCAGGGATCCTGATGAGATGGAGGCGCTGCACTGGATATAGGTATGACTCATGCACACTACCTCAGCTGCCAGTCTGGGTTGGCAATCCCCACACATCATGCGGGAGACTCAGGAGTCCTGTTGCCAACAGGTGCACCACCCGACACGACCATGTAATGGGGACTGGTTAGACCACAGGGGCCAATGTGAGATTGGGTGGGTCAGACCATACAGAATACCTGTTACATTTGTATGTCATTCTGTTTATGTAATATACATAACTCTGTACCCCATTGTGCCGCGCTGCGGAAAATGTTGGCTCTTTACAAATAGCTTAGTTTTTCACACATGGCTTCTCCATTCTGGCTTTATTTTTGTTAAATAAATCATGACGGTGTAATATGTTGTGTGTTGCATGACCCATGCAACAGGACAATGATCCCAAGCACACCAGCAAATCTACAACAGAATGGCTGAAAAAGAAAAGAATCAAGGTGTTGCAATGGCCCAGTCAAAGTCCAGACCTCAACCCGATTGAAATGCTGTGGCTGGACCTTAAGAGAGCTGTGCATAAACAAATGCCTACAAACCTGAATGAACTGAAGCAACGTTGTAAAAAAGAGTGGGTCAAAATTCCTCCACAACGATGTGAGAGACTGATAAAGTCATACAGAAAACGATTACTTCAAGTTATTGCTGCTAAAGGTGGTTCTACAAGCTATTGAATCATAAGGTGTACTTAGTTTTTCACACATGGCTTCTCCATTTTGCTTTATTTTTGTTAAATAAATAATGACACGGTGTAATATGTCATGTGTTGTTGTTCATCTGAGATTGTATTTACCTAATTTTAAGACCTGCTAAGGAACAGATGATGATTGTTATTATGGGCCTCATGCAGTAAGCGCTAATAAGGCTTTAATCGGCATTTTCCCGTCAAAATTGGATTTGAGATTCAGTAAGCGCCGATAAGTGCTCAAAATCGGCAATTTTTCTTGCCGATAAAAGTTTATCGGCATGCGGCTGCTGATAACCCACTTATCGGCACTTTTCGTCAATGTTTGAAATCGGCTGTATTCTAGTAGCCCCGATCAGCTTATCGGTGCTGATGGGCACTCAGAAATGGAGATTTCATCGGCAATTGGTCCCGCCAACTAAAGTTGGCAAGTTGGAGGGGAGAAGGATCGGCAAGGTTGCCGGGACGGCACTTAGAAAAAAAACCTCATCTCTACATCAATGGAGTCAATGGAGCGGGGACTTATAACATTATAGGACTGTTTACGTTCTATTGCTCATAATAAAAATGTGCTTGGCATTACAGTGTCGCGGTCATTCACTTCATCGTGTCACCACTTACGTTTATTATTTGCATAACATTGTACTTTTCAATGTTATGATGATTTGCGTGTCACATTAGTCTTAATGTTATGATGTGTCAAGGGAAAATCCTATACTCAGCTCTTAAAGGAACAGGTCACATCATATCAAACATGTTACTTAAGTGTGCTTCAATTTATTATATGATGTAACACATTTCACACATCTAACAGATCCAGCATATAGTAATGTTGCTATACATTATACAATGCTTGTAATGTGTAACGCATGATCAAACGTAAATGTAGCTGTTTGTTTTCATGTTTACATGTACTTTGTGACCTCCCTCTTTTGATGTCATTCGCAATTGGACACTCAATAACATTGCATGTTTACATTGTACACGATGCATTAGAATCACTTCATCCTAAGTTAGACACACATCTATAATCGTTACTCATTTTTACACGATTGAAACTGAATCAATAGCAAGTATCCTGATGGCATTAAATTATGCATATACGTTACAATACTTCATGTGAACAGGTGACAATAACATGACAAATTACACATGTTGCAACGTAGTTTCTCAACGTCAATGTCATGGTTGTATCCTAATTAGTTGACTGAGTGTTGCGTTCAGAAGTGGTACATGCATTACACATTCCAGAAATACATGCCAATAAATGGTTCTACAAAGCTACATCATTCTCAAATATCATGATTGCCTGGTGAACACACATAAATAATCCTTTTAATTGGTACTGGATACACGTTGGGAGTGAACAACTTGGATATGTTAATGTAACACCTTGCACTTCATCACGTCACCTGACATCATCACATAGGTATTTAAAGGAGGGCAATTACCTGCGCATTCACAGCTACAGACCTGAAAATGATGCGAATGTTTATGAGACGGAGGAAGATTCTATTGGACGAGAGGCTTGCTGATGGAGAGGATGTCACAGACCAAGGAAGGGACAGGGACAGAGGCAGGGACAGTGGCAGGGACAGTGACAGGGACAGGCACGCGGACAGGAGAGGGAGAGTGAGAGGGAGAGGTCGAGCGAGAGGGAGAGGGCAAGGAGATGAGAGGAGAAGAGAAAGGAGAGAAGTTGTGCCTCATCCTCATTTGTACAGGGAGAGAACCCTGTTAGATGGGATGAGTGAGGAGGAGATTGTAAGTCGCTATCGTTTGAGTTCAGCAGCAATCTTAGCTTTTTATGAAGAGATAAGGGGACATTTAGATTTTGTGACAGCCAGGGGTCGTGCTTTCCCTGGGCTTGTTAAAATGCTGTGCTCATTACATTATCTTGCTTCTGCGTCATTCCAGACAACTGTGGGCATAGTGGGCTGGGTCTCGCAATCTACATTAATCGCGGGCCTTTACCCAGTTTCTATGTGCACTGAATAGATGCGCTAGGAATTATATTAATTTTCCTACAGAGCACACAGAGTGGCTGGAAGTCAGGAATGGCTTTTATACCTTAGCCGGGATACCATGTGTGATGGGTGCAATCGATTGCACCAATGTTGCTTTGATCCCGCCTAGTCAGAGTGAGAATGCTTACCGCAACCGTAAGCACTACCATTCCCTGAATGTACAGGTGGTATGCGATGCCACGAGGAAGATTATGCATGTGGTAGCCAAATTCCCTGGTTCCAGTCACGATTCCTCTATCCTGAGAAACTCATCAGTCTTCCATGCTTTCGAAGAAGGCTATTTTGGACCTGGTTGGCTGGTGGGTGAGTACATATTATGATGTGTTAACAAACAACTCTTGGTTTTCTAGGAAATGTTGTATGTAATAATGTTAACACAAATTGTTTCATATTTGTGCACGATGGATTATAGGTGACTCAGGATATGTAATTAGGCCGTGGCTGTTGACCCCTGTGGCAAACCCTCAATGTGAAGCAGAGAAGAGGTACAATGTTGCCCATATATGTACGCGATCCGTCATAGAGAGGACATTTGGGCTTCTCAAGACAAGATTTAGGTGTCTCGATAGAACTGGTGGGGCACTTCAATATAAGCCTGCTAAAGTGTCTGATATTATAATTGCATGTTGCATTTTGCACAATGTGGCACTCCGCAATAATGTACATACAGACATACGTCAGGGCTTGGAGGAGGAGCATCCCGTCAATTTACCAGCTGACACTGACCAAACAGCCAGTGGTGTTGAGACACGTCGGATTGTCATAAACACATTTTTTTCATGTCAGCAAATACATATATGTTCACAGTACTACATAGATGTATTCATTCTTTGTTATGATAAATACATTTGTCCAAATACCATTCACTTAGGAAACAGATGAATATGGTTCACACACCTTTCTCTTCTCTGCTGTGTGGACAATTGCATGTGGCACCGGTATGTCATTCATCAACAGGTTGTATTATACTTCTTACTACTAAAAGGTGTTGTGTGTACGTGAGGAAATAATGTGTACTAAATCTATTTTTTCTGTACATGCTATTTTTGGTTATGCATACACAATAAACCTAATATGTCGATAGCCAATAGCTAGTGCAGTATGGTTACATACAATTTTGCTTTTGGAGTGTGACATGTGAGTCACAATGATGTGTACACTATTGTGTATTTCAGATCATATTTGACGTATTGTAGATGTTGTTTCATATCACATACAAAATTGTCAATTCTGTGTGTTGCTTACCTTAATGAACATGTCATGACAATGATTTATATTCATTCATGTTTCCTTTTTCAAGGTATATCACTTCAATGACTGCTCATTGTATGTATTTCAATTCACATCTGTCATAAGATGTGCAAACCTCGATACAGGTATAGTTACAGGATGTATAAACAGAATATAATGAAAAAGATGTGACAATTGAAACATGTCGTTTCTGTATTGTGTACGTGCGTTTAGCTACACTTGGTGGTTATTGTGCAGTGTGTTTTAAAATCAGTAGGGACATTACATAACATGTAATTTAGCAAACGTAACAACATCCATTCATGGAATATAGGGGTGGGGGGAGATAAGGGGATAAACCCTGCTCAGCTATTGATTATGGGAGGAGAACATCCATTGATGCACATGAGCGATGTTAACACTCAATGCATGATTGTATGAAAAGACCAAAATGTTTTAAACATCATTAACATTGCAATGTATGTGATTAGTTGTTGTATCACTTCATCTTCATGTTGATTACTATATTGTCACATTTGTATGTGTAAGGGAAAGATGTGTGTTGATTTGACGTACATGTAACATGTGTCAAAATGTTAACGCCATTCCAAAGTATAGTTCTTTGGATTCTCAACTTTTCCTAATTCATTCAACACAATGACAATGTAGTGAATACAATTTTTATTTCATTCACGGTAGTTATTCATAATGATCATGATCCTTTATAACTAATGTCAACATATGAACATAAATGAAGTGGACATTTGCATACGCATGTGTGTTTTAGTTTTTGTGTGATGCATGTATTTCTACGTGAAATAATATAAACCAACATAATAATGTTGCTTTTATCATCGGCCTCACTTAGCTATGTATGTGTTGAATGTTTACTAATAACACTAAACTATAGTTAGTCGTGTGAAAAAAATGTACAGACAAATGTTCATGGTTTCATGCTCTTTAACTAACATTCATTAGCTCATGCATGTTAGGTTACCACTACAACTTGGGTGATAATATAAAATGCACACGACTAAACAGTTTCTATCACCTCACTATTGTTATTGTGTACATTCAGATACAATGCTACGAGGTGTTATGTAGCATTTACATTCTTTGAAAAGTCACACGTGAGATTATAATATATAGTAGATTAATGTATTTGCTGAGTGATAATGTTGGTTGCATATATCACATGGCAATACATATAATGTTAGTAGAAAAGAACAAAAAAACAATATAAGTTCTAACTGCAGTGCTTAGCAACATCATTATGTTAATTAAGTGCATAGTAAATATTTTCATAATAGGATAACATTATGTAGTGATTGTTAATCTGCGCACCAATCATTGAAAGCATTGTTACATATTTATTATAATAGTTGTTCGCTAGTCGTCAGATTCATCTAATATAACGATTGGCCCATCTGAAATCATACATTGGTCCCATGTATTCATCCGCGACATCTGTGAAATACAGCAAACACATGATGTTCAAAGATGGCACATTTATATATGTCTCAGCATGACAACGCTTAACACATCTCTATATGATTGTGGATATTCACGCATAAGTAACGTATATGTTTAAACTGCAAGGATAAAACTACAGATACAGAACTGTCTCATTTTTCTAATGGCGTTACTACTGATATGTTGTTTCCGGTGCCTGTATACATAATAATGTGCGCGCACAATGTCTGTTGCGCTCGCACGTCACGAATGTGTGGACTAAGTCTTAGAGCATGCGCAAAATGATGTGTACGCTGTGCGTTCAATACATGTCCCTCCATGGTGCTGCTAGCAGTACGCATATCATGGCTGGAAGTTATGATATGGAAGCGAAACAAATTGACTTTTACACACGTACATATCTAAACTTGGTAAACGGACGTGTGCCCAAGGAAAAAACAGACGATCAACCAATGAGCGAACAAAATACGTGTGACGTCATGTTAAGGCACCGTGAAATGCACGCAAACACCCCTCCCACTGAATGAACATTGGCCTCCAGCGCTGTGCATGCACTGCCCCACCGACGCTCGCGCATGACACACTGCACTGACCATAACAATAAGCTACGGGCACAGCCAATACGGTTTCACGCACGCACGTCGGTTGGGGGTGGGGCTTGCATCGGTAACCTTTTTAAGGACGCCTTGGGACATAACCACGTTCCCACGTCATATGTGGGCGACACTTTGTTTTTATATGTTGGGTAGTAGAACAGAGTTCAACAATAGTGCTCAAATGACTATAGGTAATCAGTCTTGACAAAATCAACTATGGTTTCTTGATTGAAGAAAGAAATCAAACAGGCAAAGTCACAATTAGGTGAGTGTAATGCTATGTAGGTGAGCGTAATGAATAGACATGTATCTAATGTCCTGGTGAGTACTGTGTATCGAGATTGATTGGCTCCACCACATTACTCCCAATAAGGACAATGTCAAAAACGCTTGCAATCACCTGTAGTATACCTCCCAATATGATAATATGGAACAAACTCACATGAGAGATGCCTGTATTCTTCTGATGGGCGTGCCTCTGTTGTAGTCAGTAAATCATGAAGATACCACATGGGGCGGTGAGGCAGCGCACAGCCATTCAATAAGGAAGTAGCAGGATCACAGCAGCAAGATAAAAACTTTTTCTTTATTGACACACCATGGTGCAGACAGGAATGAAGGGTAGCTCTTACGCATTTCACGCCTCTACGGCGCTTCGTCAGAGAGTGGAGATCGTATGCTGGGTCCCCCCTTGTTATAGCCCATGTAATGAACAGAAAATTGCCAGCAGCCGCTGCCCCCAAAAACCGGAAGTGACGTAGCGGGATATGTGCCATTAGTTAATGTTTACTAACAAGAATGGTTGTCATGGCTATGGCCACGTCACAGCCCTACTCGGTGCAGGAGAAAATATCCACTCTCACATAGATATATATATATATATATAAATAAATATATATAATTAAATATATATAAATATATCAACATATATATTAATCTATATATAAATTACTACATATAGTGTATATAGTAGTATATATATGTGTATATATATATATATATATATATATATATATATATATATATATGTGTGTGTATATGTGTATATGTGTATATGTGTATATGTGTATATGTGTATATGTGTGTATATATATGTGTGTATATGTATGTGTATATATATATATATATATATATATATATATATATATATATATATATATATATATATTAGAAAAAGAAAAGAGAAAAAGCACCCGATCCTTGTGTAAATCAGATGAACATTTTAATAAATCACGGACAAGACAAATGCACACTTACAATTTGTCTGATAAAAACAGGCATTTTATGGGACCTGCCCATGCACCAAATGAAGACTCCACGGTCACCTCCGCTCTGCAATCTCCAGAATGGTTCTGTATCCAGTGTTTGAGAACGCCGTTTGCTCCAGGATGGATAATGTCCACTTGTATGGAGTTTCTCAGCAGCGTGCGTCCGCCATTGCTCACCCGCATGTGAAACTGGAATCCGGAAGGACTTTACTTGTGTCTCCACGATCTCTCTCTGGTGCCAAGGCAGGTCAGCCACCGTAGTTCCAATGTTAACTGTCCCTACGCGTTTCTTCCGCCTTTTCGGATTTCATCAGGGGATCTATATATATATATATATATATATATATATATATATATATATATATATATATATATATATTGTGACATAGTCCAAAGATGTTAGGCAGCTTTCTGTTCCATTTTAGGTCAGAAATTGCAGGAATAGTTAAAAATATGTTTGCCAAGTATAGTCTCTTATGACAAAAACTATTGTCCATAATTGCTGTGAAAAAAAAAAAGTTAATATTCGTGTCATGAATGTTTAATATTGTACTGCAGAGTTAGCTCAAGTATTTCAGGTAGGACGCTCACCCCAGTGAGGTCCATGGCCGCTCACCCCAGTAGGTGTGAGCTGGGGAGGGGGATATGTGACATAGTCCAAAGATGTTAGGCAGCTTTCTGCCCCATTTTAGGTCAGAAAGTGCAGGAATAGTTAAAAATGATCCATTCCACAGCTTCACATTAACTCAGGCTGCTGGATGGAAAATCCAGACCACAGATTACAATGGGTCTAGTTCTCCCTCACCTGCTCTTCTAATCACATGCACAGGTATTTAGAGCAGAGAGGTTTGCATTTCAGTCTCTCTCCTTAGAGCCTGGGGGCTGGGGGTGTTGCTGCTCCCCTGAAACCAGTTCGGGGTGGACGGCCCCTTCAAGTATCACAGTAACAGAGGATTTGCCTGGACACTTGGAACCGAGTTCCCACCATGAACAGATAAGACAAACAAATCTTTATTGCTGTATCTAAAAGACTATGCTTTATCTAGTGACCCTAAATGAGAGGGCCTTCTTTTAAACTGGGGAACCAGGTTAGTTGGCCCAGCAGCAGTTAGAGGCTGATTCTGATGTGTAGTTAGATCCCTGAATGGGATAGGATTTGGTTTATTTCATTTGGTTTGGTTCTGAAAAGTGACACTGTGTGAAATGCTATAACACTGATATGAGTAAACTGCTGAAGGTTAAATGTCTGAGTGCCTCCTGCCTACACATGTTAAAGCTGCAGTACCTTACTTGGATGAAAATAAAGCAGGCAGAAGCCTGAGTTAAGCAACGTAATACTTTGCATGTTCCTGTTTGTTGTATAATTAACCCTAGAAGACTGTGTCGGGAAGAACCCAGACAAACGTCAGCACTACAAAAGAGGGGTGTTTGTCACATATGGTGGAGAATGCGGGTCGACACTAAAAGTCTGTGGGTTTGCAAATAAATGCGGGGGTTTAAAATGGCCGCCCAGCTGAAATAAAGTACAGATGCTATGAGTGAAGTCTGTCCCACTATGTATATCAATTTTGCTTCTAGCATACACAGAGAATGTGCGAAGTGTGGATGCAATAGCACCCTGAACCCAAACAGAAAACCAAAATGTTTTGCTGAAGAGAAAAAATTTGCATCTAGCAAGTGCTGTTTGTAAAGCTAATGCCTTTTGCTGAAGTGAGTGAATTTGCAGCTAGCAAGTGCTGTATGTAAGTTGCTGAAGTGAGTGAAATTGCAGCTAGCAAATTGTCCCTGCCGGGTTTCTAAAATGGCCGACGTGAAATGTTTGTTTTGTAATGCACGTAATCATGAATAACAGTGTCCCCTCAGGCCATACGATGATGATGACAATGACTCGTATGTGGCCCCTGGAGGAGAGCCGTACCCACAGATGAATTTAGTGTGGTGGGCCTGTCGTGAAGTAGGTCACATGGAAGATGTGTGCCCCAAAATTTTCAAAGACAAACAGCTGCAAAAGCAAGAAATGCCCTGTGAGTGCAAGCAAAATGTGGAAGCTACCAGTGAGTGTGTGCCCAGTACCACTGATATCTCTGGAGCTAATAAAGCAAAGAGAAAGAAGAAGAAAAAGAAAACTGTTCCTCAAGTTACAGGGGAAGTGACCGAGCCACTTGAACCTGCGCTGTCAGGACATGCATCAGAAAGGGTCCGAGATGTGCTGCAGACGGGAGTGACCGACAGAATTGTCATGGGAACAGTGGCAAAGGAAAAGGAGGAGCAAAGGGAAGCTGAATCCTTGATCCAGGATAAAGAGGCTTTGGTTTCTGCACTGCAAGCTGCCCGCCATGATTATGAAGTCCTGTGGCAGGGATTGATGAAGGAGCGAGAATGTTGGAAGAAGGAGCAAGAAGCTAACAGTAAGGAGCGAGAAGCGAACGCCGAGTTACAGAGGTGTATACTCCCAGCTTTACAAGAGCACGAGGCTTTGAAGAAAACAGAGTCGCTCTTACAGAGTGAGCTGGAAGAGGTGACGACTAGTCTGGAAAAGGCCAACACCGTAATTGCCACCATGGATGGAAAACAGATTAAGTCTGACAAATTGATTGCTATCCTAAAACAGAAATATGGGAAGGCTCTACAAGAGGTTCATGCGCTCAGCACAGAGGTGCAAAAGTCATGCCTGGAGGGCCACGGTCTAAACGCAGAGCTGGGAATGTTGAAGCAAACCCATGAGATTGCCCTGTGTGATTTAGAGACTGTAAAGCAAGAAAATGAGAGTCTGAAAATGAAAAATTCAGATTTGACTGACCAAGCAGAAAAAATTAAGAAACAGTTGACTCAGGAAAAATTAGAAGTGCAGGAAGCACTACAGAATTCATTGATGCACACTCAGAGCCAGCACCAGGAAGAAATTGATGCCATGAGAACAGAATTGCGAGATGTATGCACAAAACAGAATTCTCTCACGGAGGAACTTAACGTATTGAAAAAGGAGAAAAACATTCGAATAATTCAGAAGCACTGCAAAGCTCTTATCCAAGGAAGAAGGGAAAGAGAAAATTATCGGCGTAAACGCGCCGCAATATCATCCTACAGGCTGCCTATAGAGGGATGAAAATTCGTCAGTTTAATCGCCGGAATAAAGCAGCCTGTGTTCTTCAATCATTCTACCGTGCCCGCATGGTACGAAACAGGTTCCTCATTATGAAAGGAGCAACTATAAAAATCCAGGATGACACAGAACAGGATTCGCTATCAAACCCTGAGAAATGCGTCACTGATTATCAGCGGTACTTCCGCCTGAATAAATGTAGGCCTCAGGAAAGAGAGGCCCAAGACTACATGCCTGCCGGCTGCAAAGGTAAAATGCCACAGGGAACAGCCGGAGTTAGTGAGAGCCCCATCAAGGTAATCAGTGCTTCATCTTCTAAGTACCATATAATTGCCTCAGAGGGAAAATCCCAAATCTCTGAGAGTGATGGTCGTGAGAAAATACATGGCAGTAATAAGTACCATAAAGGTTCAAAGGTTGCAAAGCAAAAGCGACGAAGGTCAACGCTGGCCTTAAATTTTTCCGGATCTCGCCACTCTTGGCCACAATATAAAGACAAAGACTATCTGGCCCCAGAGTTCTGTCAGAAGCTAAAGAAACAGTCCAGTCATTTGCAGGTTGCAGCGGGTTTTGAAATAAAGTCAGAGGATGTAATGGACTAGAAGTCAAAGAAAAAAAAATGTTTGGGGAACTGGCCAATATTTTTTTTTATTACACGTGTGGACTATGTCACGGACACTTAACTTTGCAAATAAGCTAGTGTAATGATGCTATATTAGGCCTCTAGAATAAGCATTTTGTAACTATTGCAATGTTATATTGGTTCTCTGTGTTGAAAATGTAGCTAAACTACAAATTACTATACAGGGTTGATGGCCCTTTTGGTTGGTAAATATATAATGAGGTTCATATTCTAGAGTAGAAAAACCAAGGGAGGTAATAGAAACTGTCTGGTTTTGTGAGTATATTTAGCATATCCTGGGTTATAAGAATGTGTGCTAGACATTTATTTTTCTAAATAGTTCCCTAATAGAGAGCAACAAAATATGTTTGCCAAGTATAGTCTCTTATGACGAAAACTATTGTCCATAATTGCTGTGAGAAAAAAAAAAGTTAATATTCGTGTCATGAATGTTTAATATTGTACTGCGGCGTCAGCTCAAGTATTTCAGGTAGGACGCTCACCCCAGTGAGGTCCATGGCCGCTCACCCCAGTAGGTGTGAGCTGGGGAGGGGGATATGTGACATAGTCCAAAGATGTTAGGCAGCTTTCTGCCCCATTTTAGGTCAGAAAGTGCAGGAATAGTTAAAAATGATCCATTCCACAGCTTCACATTAACTCAGGCTGCTGGATGGAAAATCCAGACCACAGATTACAATGGGTCTAGTTCTCCCTCACCTGCTCTTCTAATCACATGCACAGGTATTTAGAGCAGAGAGGTTTGCATTTCAGTCTCTCTCCTTAGAGCCTGGGGGCTGGGGGTGTCGCTGCTCCCCTGAATCCAGTTCGGGGTGGACGGCCCCTTCAAGTATCACAGTACCAGAGGATTTTATATACATATATATATATATATATACAGTGTTCGACAAACCTATACATTTGCATGCCCCGGGCGAGTGGATTTAACCCCCGGGCGAGTAAATATTGGCCCAAGCAGCACACGTTTGGTACTAGGTGGCGAGTAGATTTTTTTGTGTGGCGAGTAGATTTTTTGGTGATTTGTCAACCACTGTGTGTATATATATATATATATATATATATATATATATATATATATATATATATATATATATATTAACTGGTATATATGGCACTGTTGTCAGCAAACAGGCCTTCTGATATATATATATATATATATATATATATATATGCAAATATAACTGTATGCTCATCTGCATGTCTTAGGCAGGTCTGCAACCCCGCCTTTCCCCTTTATCACCCAGCATACAGCACTTCCACTGCAGCAAGGGATTCTGGGAAATGACATGCAAATGAGCACACAGTGTCACTTTTTGCCTCAATAACCATTTTTAACATGATTCCCTATAGGCTTAAGCTTGCTGCATGGTCACAGCTTTGAGCACAGCCAGGGTTAAGGTGCATAATGGGGAAAAGCGGGGTTGCAGACCTGCCTAAGACATGCAGATGAGCATACAGTTATATTTGCATATTTGCTTTCCTGTGGAGGGTTTTTGTCACTTTTTTTACTCACCATAACTTAACTCAGTATTATGGTTTAGCCTATCCCATAGCCTCTCTTGCATTCCCAGTAGAATCAACCCCACACTGATGAGACCCATCAAGGTTGAAACAGCTGTCTGTGGGTGGTTTTCTGGGTATGCACCTTAACCCTGGCTGTGCTCAAAGGTTTTTCCAGCTAGCTGCATCTGCCTCCTGCTCCTGGAGCTTCTGCAGTGCTGGGAGAGGACTGAGGCAGACGCAGCTAGCTGGAAAAACCTGTCCCTGCCCATAAGAGACTCCTCGTCTGAGCCCAGGTGTTAACAGCAGCAGCAGCAGCAGCTATCCATAAGAGGGGATACTCTTTGAATTATCCATTGCCTGATTACATCCTGTTTTCGGTAAGCAGGTACCCCCACCCGAGTTGGAGAATCTTGCCTGAACCTAATATATGTTTTTATGTACTATTTTATGTGTAATAAGTGTATTTTATGATATTAATGATATGCCATATTAAATGCCATTGTGAGTAGTTACCTGTTGTTCTCAGCGTTTGTTAAGTGTTGTTTGTTTATGAATGTGTATGTTTTACAGTATTATGCTATGATTTGATTTCTTTGTATATTTACATGTTTACCCTTACCACGTGGAGCATCCAATCGGACGGGCGATTTCCGTGGCTCTGGTTGTATATTTTATAATATATATTTTATAATATCTATTAGAATTGCTTTGATCATTACAGTGTTGAGCGCCACTGATATTTACTCATAATGATGTCATCCACGATAGCTGAGCCAATACATGTTTCCAAACACACACATAGAGATATATATCTATATATATAGATATATATATAAAGCAACTGTAAATATTACTGTATGCTCATTTGCATGTCTTAGACAGGTCTGCAACCCTGTCTTTCCCCATTATCGCCCAGCATACAGCGCTTCCACTGCAGCAAGGGATTCTGGGAAATGACATGCAAATGAGCACTCAGTGCCACCTTTTGCCACCATATATATTAATTTTTACTTTTTGTAGGACAACTAGATATAAAGATAGATAGATAGATAGATAGATAGATAGATAGATAGATAGATAGATAGAGAGAGACATATATACCGATATATATGTAGGTATGCTTATATTGGGAAGAAAGTATAAGTTGCAGCGGAAATATAGATAAGAACTGTAACCTACGACACGCCTAGTACAGTAACATTTGTCACCTGGTGGAAATGGAGCAGAATAAATTCTGATAACTCTGTCCCCGGGCAAACCCTCCACGACGACAGGAAGAAATTTTTCCCGCATCTGCTCCTCCAATGGTGTTAAGATTAGAGCTTGTGCTGGCGGCCCACCTCCAGTGCAAGAAGCATGCATCCGCTGTGCTTGTATTTTTTTCTTTAAGTTTGCCCTGATATCATCTAATCTCTTCCGACAATTCGGCCGGTCCCTGACATGATTCCCACACGCAGACACAGCCAAGGTTATTTGATCCCACATTTCTTTTTTGATGCTGTACTTGTCCGCCCTTGAAATACATACAAAATATATGACGTTAATTATTATTATAAATACGATCAGTTTCCTAAACTGCTATCTGTTCCAAGAGATACCAAACATACTGGTTTAGGGGTAATATGTGTACCACATGAGCATTTACGTTTAAACATACAAATGTAAAGAAGCTTGCATGAACATTGTATGAACTTTGCCAACATTTTTAGACTGATTGTTATGGTCGTTCTAAAGCATGAAGGAATATGTGTGTAACAATTAAGTTTAATTGATAGATATTATAGAATAATATTTTGATATTAAGACATCTCACATGACCTAGGATAACATGTCTTTGAAGAATCAATGCAAAGATAGACTTACCTAGTAAATGTCCATACAGACAGTCATAGTGCTCCAGAATTCCTGTGACAAGAACTCTGTTTTCCTCTTCATTGAACCGAGGATTACGTGGCCGCTCAAGACGTTTCTTACGAATACGTGCAGGCCCAGAGCTTGGCTGCTGCTGACTGGACTCCCTTTCTTCCAATGGAAGAGACTCCAAAAGCGGGCCACCAGCAACCACCTCACCACCAGACGCACCAGCAGCAGACACCCCACCAGCACCAGCAACAGAGCCACCAGCAGCACTCGCACTCCCACCAACACCACTCGCACTCGCAGCCACAGCACTCCCCTGAATCCTACATTCACTCAGATGCGTACTCACACAACTACCAGAACCACTCACACCAGCATCACTCTTCCCACGCCTTGTGGCCATACCTCTAGCACTCACAAAGAACAGAAAAGAAATCTACAGAGAATCGCACTGAACACTTACAAAGTGAAAACAAGACAAAGATGTAAACAAAACTACACAGGACAAACCTCTCACAATACACCACAACTGTCTCAGTCAATATGAAATATGTAAATCGTCCAGCTCTATTTCTCTCTCTCTCTATCTCTCTCCCAACAACACAGAGAATGAATAAAAATACACGCTGCCTTTAAATGGGCCGCTCAATCCAAAACATGCTTGCTTCGGCAGATTCAGCAAGAAGTTTTCTTGGGGAAACTAACACCACCTCGCCATGCACGCCGATACACCTGTGTGTGATCGGCAAATCATCGGCAGAGTGGGTGCAAATGTTTTCGGCTTTATTCGGAAGGGATTCGGCACTTATTGCATACGGAGAGGGAAAATCGGCAGAATCATGCCGATAAGGTACCCTTGGCGATTGCACTTTTTC